>NC_081412.1:159102338-159408052 GCF_030272615.1 Cryptomeria japonica
TTTATGGTTTGCATGAACTCCATAACTTGTCAAATTTACTTTCCTCCAACTTATCGTAGAAACTATGAGGTGTTGTTGTCCATCTATTGAAGTTGGGGGCATTTTCCTCAAACAAAGGAGGAAATGATGAGACAATTAAATGTGCTAGCATGTTCTATAGAATATTGCCCTTGGGATAGTGTACCTACATAGCTAATCAATTTGACTTTCCTCCAACTCATCTTGGAAGTTACAGGGTGGTGTTGATCATCTATTGAAGATGGGGGAAATTGTGCAATTTGGCCAGGAGTCTAGGCAAATGGAAACAACAAAGAGCAAATTGCAAGAAGCAAATGAAGAATGTATTGAGTGGACGAAAAATGAATAGGGAGGAGGTACATGTATAGAGGAGACATTGCAAGCCACCTAAGAAGGATTAGTACAACATCCCCCCTTAAGCCTAGCTTAGGTGAGGAGATAAGTGGGTGCCGATATCATAGCCTTATAAGCTACCCAAGTACAATGCACTCATAAAGAAGAGGAGAAAACCCTATGGAAATAAACTCCCCCAAAAATGAGGGTAAAAGATGAGAAGTAGAAAACCCCATGTGAGTAAAAAATCCTTCACATATGAGAGAGAGTAATACAATGCAACCCCCCCCCCCCCCCCCCCCCTCCCCTCAATGTAGAATCTCCTACGATAATGGTAGATGCTTGACAATGAATGCTAAAGCTGATCCAAGCCCCGTGAACAACGTTCCTCCCCTTAGGAAGAGATAACACTAAAAAAGTATGAAAGTTATCTTCTCATTCCTAGAGGGGATATGAGCAAAAAAACTCAGTATGAATGAAGCCCCTAAACTCTACTTAAGTGTCTCCATGTTGATGTCGAAAGATATCCCAAACAAATCAAGTGTTCTAGACCACAACGATGAAGATGGCAATCTAGAATCTGATGAAGACCAATGCAAATCATAATCCAAAGACAATGATAAGTGCTCCAAATGCTACTCAAATGTCTCCACACCAATGTCAAATGGTGACAAAATATTACGTAGAGATGGAACAAGAGGGTTTGAACATGTGCCCATAATAGTGGAAGAAGGTAATGCAACTCCATGGAAGCTATCAAAATAGAGGAGATGAATGTCCTCAATGCTGTCCTCCAAGTTGACAATGTAGGACTCTACAAACAAGGATGCAATGTGTGATCGAAATGTGTCCCAAGTAGCTGTATCTTGAAGATGATGGGTACCCTGCTGCATTGAACCACTGGAATCCAGAGATGGAAATAACAAGAGATGGAGAGTCATCAACTGGAGTGTCATCAACTGCAGATATTTTTGTTGATGCTGGTTCAGATGAATTAGGCAAATTGATGCCATTTGCAATGCAAAGATGTTGCAAGTGATAAAGTTCATAAAGAAGTTTTATATCATCAAGTTGTCTTTGCAAGCAATGATCAATGGCATGCTTTTTCTTCCCACGGTAATCACATTTAACTTTCCATGCATTAGGAGATGTGATTACAACCAACAAAGATTAACACCAAAAATACCCCACTTGATTCACTCTAGAAAACCCTCCCAAATCTGACACTTTATAATGTAGTGCATTACAAATTTACAAAATGCCTTGCAAAAATTACAATTGCAAATTATTTGTTTTTGCGAGTCTGAGGGAGAAATGAAAGAGAAATAAGGGGACATTAGCTATTTGACCATGAATAATGCTCCATCCTACAACATTCAACTTGACAGTCAAACACATGTCAGTGGAAAATACAAAGGCAATTTCCAATTAGGCAAATTCAAATTTCTCCCAATAATTTCAAATGAAATTTCCACCTTTTAAAAGAAATGTTTAAAGGTAATGTTTAAATGAGTGCCTTAAAGCAAATTCAATGGAAGGAAATTTCCAATGCTAACCCTTAGTTGCTGTAAATTTTCCAGAAAATGCCGCCCAAAAGTGAGATTCGTTTGCCACAATGGATGTGCAGGTTTAGGGGAGAATTCAGATGCCAACTAGAAGGAAATGCCAAAAAAAGAAGCAATAATCTGCTTGAACAAGTAAAAATGCCAAAGAAAGCTGGCTAATATCTTTGGTCGAACAAAAAGAAAATGCCAATATCTCTCCTTATGAGCCTAAATCTCCAATCAAATTTCAAAGTTAAAAGCTGAATTCTTTCTTGAAATGGCCTCAACTCTTGTCAAAGCCAAACTTGCACCAAGTTGTAGGTTGTGCACCAATCCTTCCACAACAGAATGGAGGTCGATATGCTACCTTAGCTGTCCAATTTGCTTCACTGTAACTGCAGCTCAATAGCCAAATTTCATAGCAAATATAATAGTGGATTTTGGTGGCTAAAATGTAAATTTATATTGCAGGTTTAGGTGCCACAAAAGAAGCCAAAATTTCTGTAAATTTTAACGCCATACGGCAGGGCCAGCAAAGCAAAAAAAAAACAGTGAAAGTTAAAAGGCATTCTTTACACTTCCACAGTAGACTATACATCAAAGAAAATGCCAAAAGAAACACCTTCCAGTCAATGCAAAAATACAGGCCGATGAAAATAAAAATGGCCACCAAAAGTGTACATTTAAGCCACAAATATAGATGAAAAGGCGCCAACTGAAATGTAAAGTGTGGATCAATGCCTATGAAAATCAACTCGCCACTGTCAAGACACCCTGAGGTCAATGCCAAAAAAGGCTGATCTGCTATCTTCATGCACCCAGAATGCCAGACATTTGCAGGTCGAAGCTCCAAAACTAGAAATTAGCAAAGCTAAAGAACAGATGAATATTGGTACATCTATGAAGATCTTAACAAGATTTGCAAATTTAAACCAAATACCAGATAGATTTGAAATGCAAGGTTTAAATGCTGAAGGATTTGCAAATCCAACTACAAATTTTGCCAAAATATGCACAATTCACAAATATTTTACAGAATTGCAGCAACTTTGCAAATGAACGCAATATTCATACAAATTTCTTCAATATTTAAACATATTTGCAAATACTAATATTTTGCCATGAATATGCAAATATTGTCCACATTTCAAGAAAAAATTGCAAAAATTCTCAGAATTTCAAGAGAATTTGCAAAGATTAATCAAATTCCATCAAATATTTGACAAATCCTGTTGGCAAAGAGTAAACATTTGCAGAATTTCCAAACCTTCTCAAATCTTCATGCCAACTTGCTTACAAATTCGTTTGCATCTCCCTTGCACTAGCATGGCTCTGATACCATGTGAAATTTGGCAAGGAATCTAGGCAAATGGAAACAACAAAGAGAGCAAATTGCAAGAAGCAAATAAAGAATATATTGAGTGGATGAAAAATGAATAGGAAGGAGGTACGTATATAGAGAAGACATTCTACCTACCACCCTACCTACCATGCTAACTAACCATGATGCCATATAGGCAAGCCACCTAAGCACCTAAGTATGATTATACACCAGCAGAAATTTTCTCAAAGCAAGGAAGAAACGGTGTGACAATTAATTGTGCAAGCATGTTTTATTAAAAATTGTCCCTAGGCTAGTGTACTTTATTAAATGTTGTGTAGTTATAATAGGATTAATTTGTATTCTTACACGTACATATCTCAACATACATTTTTGTTCTCTTAGAAGCCTATTTCATCGAGAAGCTTTTGTTGATGTTCAAACCTGCACCCATATACAGAATTGTACCAACATAGGAAACCTCACAAACATGGTACACAATTTGTGAGTCAACCTCTGGGATTTTAGAAGTGAATTCTTCATAGGATCTTCAATGAATTATAATTCTTTGCAAAGAAAAGATAAGGAAACTTGAAATTAAAATTTATCTAAAAGACGAAACGCCAAACTGAAAAAACACTCTTATTTGCACAAAATCTGCAGTCGGGAAACAAAATAAACTTAAATGCAATAATTGAAGGCAGGGATCGCACAATCATTAATTTGCAAAACGTTAATCAATTTCAAAATTGTGAATAAAGGCTACACAGGTAAAAATAAAAGGCAGGGATTAATTTACTGGCAAGAATGAAAATAAGAGCACAATGAAACCAAATGCTTTATTTCATTTACATAATAAATCAACCAGATCTGTAAGAGGCAACATGCATAGCTGCATAAAGGTTATCAAGCTTCCATGATTACAAAATATTGACAACAAAGGACCAATTCACAAAAATGGTAGAGCTTTTGCTAGCTAAATATTGGATAAATGATATTTTCTCCATAAGCCAATTTTTTTCTATAGTTCATTGGAGTCCTCTTGGCTTTATTCCCACTTTTGATTTCTTTCTACATGCAAAAGACCTCCTTTTCTTGCGTGTTCGCCAGCACTCCCTGTTCACTGCACTTTCCATTTTCATGAGCTTTCATTCGTTTCAAGTAGCTTTTATCATTATAGTCTTTGCTATTATGGTTACCTTTCTTAAATGAAGCTTTTACTTCATGGGCCCACATGCCTTATGCCCATATCTTCGTCTTTTAAAATTCTTAATAAAAGCAACTTAGAAGACTTTAATAAAGATACTTATTCTTACATGAGATAAAGAGGGGCTTACAAACTAAATCTTTTCCTTACAAGGCCCACCATCTACCACATAGGATTAGAGGGACCAATGGGACAATTTCTCCAGCCAAGTACATCTGACAACTCCTAAATGGTGAGCCATTGGTTGGAGGGACTGCTGAGCTGATGAAGGTGACCAATAGAACAAGAGTCTTAGAGCTGTACCTTTGACAACATTGAAAACAAGTACCAGCCGTTAGACAAAGCTCCAGACTTGATGGTTGAGATGTTGCTGGGTGTTTGGGTGCCCTTTGTGCTATTTTTTTTCATTCTCTAGCTGTGCAATATTTGGAGACTGCTCAACTCTTCCCCATGGTTGTGTAGATCTTCTCAGGCCATTTTTACAATACATATGCACCATTGTTTGTTCACCCAATGCTTTGCTTGGCTACGTTGGAATTTTGGAACTGTGATCTTGATAAATAATAGCTATGCTATCATCTGCAAATCATACGTGAGTTTGAAGTGATTTTGGCACTGGATATGGATGTTTGTTTATGGTTCGAACCACATTTAACATAGCTTGCAGATTTGTTTATCCTTTGGACTACACCATATTATTTGGAGGTTTCTTCTTTGTTTTGGATGGTGTTTTCCTTTTATGAACCGTTGTTTTCCTTTGTTTTCCTCCTCTATATATGGCGCTTGATGAGCTACAGCCTTTTATCTGGTTCATAAACTACTATATCTCTTGTTAAGTTGCAGCCTACATGCTTTTTGGCTGCATTGGCAATGAATGGTACCATATGTAGTGGCCACCCTTTCTATTACTATTAAGGCACCATAAAATCTTGGTTGCCATAACTTAGAAATGCATGGAGCTTTCTTTCTTAGCTCTTCCTTACCTTAAACAATTATGCCAATATGGCTTTGAATGGCAACAACTGATCACAACATTTCACATAATTAATTTTTTAACTTTAAACTTTAAAAATGTAGCCATTTGAAAAATGGACTACAGTTTCCTCAAAACTTTCTCCATCCAAAAGCTTCCTTTCTCAAAACTTCATTCATCTAGAAGCTTCCTTCCTCTTGAAACTCTCTTGTGCACCATTTGTAATCTATAAATACAAAGATTTTTAGATTTAATAAGAAGCATTTAGTACTTGAGTTGTGAGCAATCTTAACAAAACAAAAGAATCATCGACCATAAATTAGAAGGCAAAGGTATCCCAATAAGCACACCTATCTATTGACTTCTTCATAGATATGAACCAATTGTGTAATAGTCCCTACATATTTGCATCTATTATCAAATATGCCATAGGACATCACTAATTATTTGTAGTGCTATTAACTAGTTTTAAGATATACTCTACAAAACATTGAATAGGATTTCAATATGGCAAGCATGTTAACCATATATTGATAGGGTATATTACCTATTCACCAAAGATGAAATAGGGTCAATAGTGTTCCCATCTTGACATATTTTGTGTGTGGGTATGCAGGTATGTCTACATGTGTGGATGTTTGTGTGTGTGTGTGTGTGCATGACCGTGTGTGTGTGCATGACCATGTGTGTATGTGCACGCATGTGCAAGTGTGCATGTGAATGCTTGGGATTTGAAGTTATTGGTGTGAAGTGGGTTGCTAATTTATTTGCAATGTTTGGAGTTTTAACATTTGTCACTATGTTGCAATTTTACTCATTAAAGAAGTTAGGAATATCCATTGAAATACTTCAAAATCAAGCTAGGATCAACTCCCAAAGAGGATGGTTCATTTTGTGAAGGAAAATTTTACTTTCTTGTCAATACTCATCCAGCAAAAATGCACCTGGTCATTAAAACCACGTAAGCTTTGGTTGTGCCTACCATCTTAGCAAGTCTCTTCAAGTCTCCCTTTTGAGAAAGGGTGCAAGACGTTTCAGACACTAGAAGCTAGAAAACCTAACGTTAACCTCCGTATCACTATTGATTATTGCAAAGATACAAACTCAACACATTTGTAGGAGAAGGATCGTTGTTGAGTCTTCTATCTATGTTATCAACATTCAAGAAGCAGCATTTCAAAACATTAATGAGGGTTTCTCAATTAGATTTACTTCAGATCTTATACTGGTTGGTTTGATAGTGGAGATGATGTTTTATCAAACTTACTACATAATGAATTAAGGAAAGTCTTGAAATGATATAAAATATTTCTCCATAGGATTTTAAATATCTCATGTAATATGGCCCTTTTCCAAAATTTAAAGGTGAACGTTCCTCATGCCTAGACAGTCCAAGGCTGGGATTTACCATCAAGAGGAAGTTCAAAAATATTTTATCCATGGGAGGAAAGAGAATCTCTTTTGAGAAAAGGCTGCTTCTTTTGGAGAAGAAAGAGGATCTGTTTTAGAAAAGGCTGCTTCTTTCGGATGTCCAAAATATTTACTATGATCAGGATGTAATACATATTAAATGCAAACCATCTTTGCTTAGCTAAAAACTGTTTTTCTAGTTCTAGAGTGTACATGTAGTTGCTGGAACTCCTTGTCTTTCAGGTTATTGCAATTGTCTACCTTAGTTCATATCAACTTTCCTATGTGTCTTTCTTGTGTAATGTGGCCCTTTCACAAAATTGAAAGTTGACAGTTCCTCGTGCCTGGACAGTCCAAGGCTGGGATTTACCATCAAGATGAGTTTAAAAATACTTATCCATCAGAGAAAGGAGAATCTCTTCTGAGAAAGGGCTTCTTCTTTTGGATGTTCAAATTTTTTACCATGGTCATTACCGATCCATGCTTAGCTAACAACTATTTTTTTGTAATTCTGGAGTGTACATGTAGCTGCTGCAACTTTTGTGTCTAGTTATTGCAACTGTCTACCTTAGTTCATATCAGTTTTCCCATGTGTCTCTCTTGTATGGTTGACCTAACCTTTTGTTTTCTTCAACCTTTTTTCCCTTGTTTAATGCTACATACTTCTTTTTAGATATTTGAAATCCATACTTATCTATTTGATTGGTAGCTCTTGTTTAACCAAGCATTGTCGCTTTTGTAAGATTTGGTAATCCCAAACCAGGCAACCATGTTTATGACATGCTATACATCAAAATATGATGCTCTCATAAGTAATTGGTTGGAACCTGTAGAGCACTGAAAAAGGGTTGAAATTTATCATATAAGAGTTGGGCAGTTGCTATTGGAGTGGCAGGAAAACACATATTAGATGACCAAAAATCTTTTCTTGGGAATTTAGGATGATTTGAAATGGAGAACCAGCAAAAGCTGGCTAGAAATATTGACTTATATGCACTTCCAGCCTTCAAATTGAATCAAGTCACCTACTGTTGTCTGCTACTAACATAAACAAAACAAAACAGACATACAAAGCAAAAATGGAACAAGTAAAGTTGCCAATGGATGTCAAAGACCTTACGTGATAAAAGCAACCGAGATAAGCTGAAACTGAATGAAAATAGTTTAATTCATTAAAACTACCTTCTACTCTTGGGCACAGAAATCTACCTCCAGAGGAATTTTAAAAGTAAATTCAACAAGGATACAAGGATTGCGGATACAATTGCAATCCTTTTCAAGAGTATCACAAACTCAATTTATAACCAGTCTCGATGTCTATGCAAGGTAATCTATTTTTTTAAGCCTACCACAAAGAGGGAAGAAATCCATGAAGATTGTTTTCATTTTGTGAAGCATATAAACCTGCAATTATCAGGATAGATTTGAGAAGAATACAATTATGGTCTTTTGAAGGCTCCTATACTTCTTTTATTACCCTAAAAAAGGGGGGAATTCCAATCAGATTTTTTTTAGCAACATAAACCTACAATTAGCAGCATAAATCTGAGAAGAATATGACTATGAGCTTTGGAAGGCCCCTTTATTACCCTATCAAGTATCCTCTTCCAAAGGCATCTCATTTTGGCTGAGATAGTAAACCTCATAGGTTCATACAAAAAAATCCTTATTAAGAATTTAATGGAAGTACCCAAGGGGGCCTTAAAGAACACAGTTTTAAACAATCCTCCAACTGCTTAATATAATAATTATCTCAAAATCCATTGAAGATATTGTATTACACATAATCTTATTGCTTCAAAGGTCCCTTTGTCATCTACTTATTACTTTTTACTTCTCAGTTTTTGGTTTATCCTTCCTTATTAAAGCACATCAACCCTTTTACTCTCAATTTCTATTTTTAATACTTATCTACATTGGGTCACGTTCGTCCGTTGTTTGCTTTTATTTTCCAACTATTCCAGACAAAATTGTTTTGACTCTCATCTATCATTCTTTGACCAAGATCTCAATATTGTGCCAATTTCATTAAATATGACAGGTATAAACTTTATCTCTATTTATGTATTGGTAGAATTTCTAACTAAAAAGAAAGTTTTTATCCAATCTAGTTGCTAGCTTAACTTGCACATGCTAAATACTAATATAGTACTAACTACTAAGACATCAAGTTTCCATAAACTAAAGATCAGGGTTCAAAAAAGGATATCAAAGCAGCAGTCAACATATGTGCAATCTTGTGTTTGTAGGTGTCTTAGTGAGCAAATGTATGAAAGAGGGTTACCAACCTTAAAAGCGATTATGTGGGCAATTGGAAGGCCTTGGTGACCGTCTTGAGCACACAGAGAGAGATCTCCAACAAGATCCAAAATTTTATGTCGACATGGTTCATCAGAAAAGCGCAATGGTGGATTCACCCAACCTTTGGTAATACTGCACACAAAAAGGATAACTTAGATTAGCATTATACTTTTCTGATTTTGTACCAAGGACTTGCACAAGTAATTATTTTTACCTTCGCCACTTATTTAGTTGCTTACAAAAAATTTGACAGGATGCACATATATATTCCATGTACGATTGGACCTTAGAAACTATTTGATGTACTTTGAAATACAACATAATAATTTTTGGAGAGACCAATTAGAAAATAATATCATTCTACATAAACACTGCTACATCCAATGACATAAAAAATAAAAATGAGTAACCGCCATGTTAACATTCATGCTACAATGAAGGAAATGGGTAGAAGTTCTATGTTTTGGTTTGGGAAAGGTCATTTTTTTGGGGATACTGGATAGGGTATGGTGTGGAAACAATGTATATAGAATATAAACAAATACAAAAATAATAATATATAACTACTTTTGTGCATAATTCTTAGTGCTATTTTATTATTAAGGAAAATCTTTTGATATTCGGTGTTTGGGCAACTCTAAGCACACTAGGGTTTTTGCAAATGTTTTTGAACCACGACGCTATGCCAGAGGTGAGAATCCTTGGCAAGATTCTTCGACGGCTAAAACCATGGCAAACGGCCTTTGTGCGAGGCGCAAGAGTGAGCTTCCTTCACGGGTCGGGTGTTGGAGAAGGCATTTAGTGATGGGATTCAGACTCGGAGCAGTTGCCCCAACCTCTCCATTGTGCAAGCAAGTCTCTAGCAGTGCTTCTTGGAGAGGAAATAAGGAAAAAGTGGCAGCGAACAAAGGGTATTTGTTGAAAATAAATAGCCAGTTCGGATTATACTTGATTAAATTTTAATTAATTTTTAATGTTGCCTAGTGGCAATTAAAATTTAATAACTTAAAGCCATTACAATAATGTAACTTGTAATCATATGAGACTGGTCCTATTAGGGTGTAACATGCTAAGGCAACATGTAAGTTGTGATGACATGATGGGTCAAGACCTATTCATGTAACTTGTAAACAGAATTCGAATTTATTGTATTTTGGCGCCAAGTTTATTATAGCCAACTAAGGAAAATAAGTTACTTGTATCTCCTATATAAACAAGGCGATGTAATCCATTCTACACAACAATTATGCATTCATCCAATTCAGCAATCCGATCTGCAAGCAATTCAAGACATAACGAATATACATTGAGGGCCCGCCATTATACTCTAGGGTCAGCGAACTCACCTTGGAGAATAGCAAATTCATTCTAGCTGTGTGAATCCAGTCAAGGGTGGCGATTATCATCAGATTGAAGGACAAGTCAAATTCTGATCAGAATTCAAGATTCAGATAAGTTAGTTTGTTCATGCCCTAAGTGGGCGAATTTGTACTTGGCTATCCCTTGACATTAATATAATCTGATCTGAATCTTATTGTTGGGGTTTTCCTCCAAGAGGGAGGTTTTCCCAAGGTACTAATGTGTTGTTCTTGTGTTGTTTTTTGTACTATTATGTGTTGCATTTCTAGTTTCAATTATTTACCTTCTGTCTGATCACTAAAATTAACATGGTATCAGAGCTTGGTTCGTAAATAGTTGTGATCAGATTTGTCAATCTTTTATTGTCTTTCAGTCTAACCTATTATTCAAAGCTTAGACTGCATCGCTTCTTCTCTTGGGGCTGAAGACAAGTTGGAAGGTTCTGCAAATTACACCTCTTGGAAGGTTTGTATGATGATGGCCTTGAATGATCTTTCTGAATACGTTAGCAAGGATGCTAAAGAACCTACTGATGAAAAAGAAAAGGAAGAATGGAAGAAGAACTTTCAAGCTCAAAGGTTGATCATTGATTCTGTCAAGGACCATATTGTGTCATCTATCTCCACGATGAAGTCTGCTAGAGAGATGTTCAACACATTGGAGAAGATGTATGAAGTCAACAACACTAGCCGCATTCTTGCCTTGAGGAATCAGCTCTCCCACATCAGATTGGAGAAAGGGGAATCTATCACTTCCTACTTCATGAGAATGACTGATTTAAAGGATCAACTTTCAGCAGTAGGGAAGGAAGTTGAAGACAGTGATCTTACCTTGACTGCCTCAACAGTCTTCCTCCAACTTGGGAACCATTCATTCAAGGAATCAGTGCGAGGATTGAGCTTGCCAAGTTTGAACAGTTGAGGGGAGATTGCATCCAAGAAGAATCTCGGTTGGCTGCCAAGGGGGCAATTAGGAACTCTCGTGGAGGAGATCATCACATGCTTGCAGCCCAATCAGTCAAGAAGAAAGGTGGAAATTGGAAGAAGGGCAACTTCAAGAGGAATAGAGATTTCAAACCTTCAGCAAGTCATGATTCAAGGAAGAAGCCAAGAGACCTCTCACGCATTCGCTGCTTCAGGTGTGACAAGTCTGGTCACTATGCGAAGGAATGTCAAAATCAGCTCAAGCAAGCAGAAGCGAATCTCAATGAGGTTGCACAACAGAAGAACAATGAAGACTTCCTCTTCATCTCTGCCTTGTCAAGCAATGTACCAATTGACTGCAACACATGGTTGATCGACAGCGGCGCATCTAGACACATCACAGGCTACCAAGAGCATCTTTCAGACTTGATAGAGAAAGAATCCAATCTTCATGTGGTAATTGGTGATAATGCTCAATATTCGGTAAGAGGTTTCGGTACTACTTCATTAAATTTACATTCTTGTATCTCTCTACATCTCAGTGATATTTTATTTGTGTCTAGAATTAAAAGGAATCTTATCTCCATTTCTGCACTAGAAGATAAGGGTTATCAATTAGCATTTTCTGAGGGTAGAGTACTTGCGTGGCCTAAGAAATCTAGTTTTAAATCTGCTCGTGTCATTGGTAATAGATATGATAGCTTATACAAGCTTTCAGCCAAACCTGTTCAAGCTCTCATTCATGAGGCTCCTGAGATCAGCGAACTATGGCACAAGAGGCTTGGACATTTACACTTCCAAGCACTTCCCTCACTTAAGAAGATGGTCAAAGGTATGCCTAAACTTAGTCAATTTCATGATGATACTTGCAAAGGATGTGCTTTAGGTAAGAACACTAAAAGTCCATTTTATAAAAGTGAAAGTAGAGCTAAAGAAAAATTAGCACTTGTTCATTCTAATTTATGTGGACCTATGTCTGTTGCTTCACCTAATGGATGCCTATACTATGTTATATTCATAGATGATTTCTCTAGAAAGACTTGGATTTACTTTCTGAAAACTAAAGAATCCGATGAAGTATTAAGTAGGTTCAAAGAATTTAAGGCTTTAGTTGAAAATCTATCCGGAGAAAGAATTAAAGTGTTAAGATCTGATAATGGAGGTGAATACACCTCAAGTAGCTTTCATTACTTTTGTGTAGAGACAGGAATTAAGAGGGAGTTTTGTGTTCCCTACAATCCTCAACAAAATGGGGTGCCTGAAAGGAAGAATAGATCCATTGTCGAAGCAGCTAAAGCAATGATTCATGATCAGGATCTACAAACCTTCTTGTGGGCTGAGGCATCTAAGATTGCAGCATATATTCAGAATAGATGCCCTCATCGTGTGTTGAAGAACATGACTCTTGAAGAAGCCTTCACTGGAGTCAAACCTGATATCAACCACCTAAGGATCTTTGGAAGCCCTGTCTATGTTCATATACCAAAGGAGAAGAGACCTAAGCTAGAGCCATCCGGGAAGAAGGGCATCCTTGTTGGATACAGTGAATCTTCCAAAGCATTCTGAGTCTACATCCCAGGACAAAGGTACATTGAGGTAAGTAGAGATTTAACTTTTGAAGAAAATATTGCTCTTAAGAAATCTAAAGGTTCCTCGGTTGATGATGATAAAGAACTTAATGGAAATCAAGATATGGATGTTGATACTAACCCTGAGATTCAGAGGAAGTCTATTGAGCCTTGTGATCCTTTTGAGCCTCTGGATCCAACTGATGGACCCAGAGACATTGTAGTTAGTAAGAAGAGAGCACTTTGGGTGAGGAACACCATCCAAGAAGACGAAAAGTTTGCTGCTCCCCAAGGAACATTCAGAGAAAGCAAGAGACCTCAGAAGCTCTCCAACTATGTTGAAATGATGTGCAACATTATTGAGACCGAACCATCAAATGTAGAAGAAGCCATGAACCAACAAGCGTGGACGTTAGCCATGGACAAAGAATATCAATCCATCATCAAGAATGATGTCTGGGATATTGTGCCTAGACCTAAAGGTAAGTCTGTTGTATCCTCTAAATGGTTGTTTAAAATTAAACATACTACTGATGGAAGTATTGAGAAATATAAAGCTAGATTTGTAGCTCGTAGTTTCTCTCAAAAGGAAGGCATAGATTATGAGGAAACATTTGCACCTGTTGCTATATATACTTCTATTAGAACTATTATAGCTATTGCTGCAGCTAAGGGCTAGAAGTTACATCAGATAGAAGTAAAGACTGCTTTCCTTAATGGTGTCATTGAGGAAGAAGTCTATATCGAGCAACCAGAAGGATATGAGATTCATAATAGAGAATCTCATGTGCAGATTGAAGAAATCTCTTTACGGCCTCAAGCAAGCTCCTCGAGCTTGGTATGAAAGAATTGATAAGAATTTGGTTAGTCTAGGATTTTGTAAGAATGATGCTGATTCTAACCTTTACTTTAAATTATTTGATGGTAAAATGCTAATTCTGGTTTTGTATGTGGATGATTTATTTCTAACCGGTGAAGATAGTCTCATCATTAGATGTAAGAAAGAATTAGCTATAGAATTTGAAATGAAGGATCTAGGCCTAATGCATTACTTTCTAGGTTTAAAAGTATGGCAAAAATCTAATGAAATCATCCTTAGTCAAGGAAAATATACTACTGATATATTGAAAAGGTTTGGAATGATGGACTGCAAACCTATGTCTACTCCTATGGAAAAACAATTTGAAGAAATTGAGTTTATCTGCAGCTAACTCTGATTTTGCACATCCATCAGAGTACAAACAGCTAATTGGATCCTTGATGTATCTAGTTAACACTAGACCGGATATTTGTTATGCAATGAGTGCCCTCAGCTAGTTCATGAACAAACAGAAGCATGTTCATCTTGTTGCAGCCAAGCATATTCTGAGATATTTGCGAGCCACGGTTGGCTACGGGTTAAAGTATCCAATCAACACTGTCATCACCTTGGAAGGCTACTCTAATTCTGATTGGGCAGGAAGTGTAACCGATAGGAAGAGCACTTTAGGAATTTGTTTCAGACTAGGTTCTACTGTTATCTCCTGGGCCAGCAGGAAACAGTCCTCATTTGCATTAAGTACTGCAGAAGTTGAGTACATTGCATCAAGAGAAGCAGTGTGGCTTCGCAAGCTTCTTGCTAGGTTGTTCGGACAACCTTGGGAACCCACTGTCATTCATTGTGACAATCAGAGTTGTATTAAGATGTCTGCTAATCCCGTGTTTCATGACAGGTCAAAACATGTGGAAACTCATTATCACTATATTCGTGATATGGTACAGAGAGGTGTCATTCAACTGAAATATGTTAGCACTGATGAGCAGATTGCAGATGTTCTCACCAAGCCTCTATCTCGTGTGAAGTTTGAATACTTTATTGGCATATGTGCAGAGTTTGATGACATGATGATATTGTATGTTGTCATTGATATCAATATGCTGAAGTATGAACCGGTATATTGAAGAAAGCAACCGGTAAGAGAACCGGTATGATGGTATGAAGTGAACCGGTATGTTGATGTGTTGATGTGAACCAGTATAAGTGAAAAGGTGAACCGGTATGTTGGAATGTGAACCGGTATATGCAAAGTTTGTATCGGGGTTTCATTTGATATGACTACCGGTTGGTAGTCTCAGCTTCAGGGTTTCCGATTGATGCATTTCAAGTCTGTGTGATTCGACCGACCACATTCTGTGATGAGTTAGCATCAAAATGAAGATCATATCGTGTTGCCACGTCAGCATTGTGCACATGAAGGATTTCCTTGAGGATATTGCATGAAGAAGATTGACCCTATCTACCTCGGGAATGTGCGAAGTCTCTGTAAACGGTGAAGAACGCGTGATGGGTTATCAGCTTCCAAAAGCGGCAAAGAACGAACGATGGAGAACGTCTTGAGATTTGTTCAAGATTGTTTTACTCTATGCAATGTGATTAAACGGTCAGGATTGGACCGACTGTATTGATAACCTAGATGCTTAGGGTTTTAGGTTTTGGCTACCGACCTAATTGTTGTCTATAAGGTCAATGATGATTTGCATTGTGAAGTTGTTGGCAAATGTTGTGCGTGTATCTAAGTGTAGAGATACTTGATTCTTGCCAAACCGGTGCAGTGGGTAGAGATCTGCAGAGTGTGATTGCAGATGTAAAGGAACTAAAGTGGATCTGCCTTAGCATTGAGTGTTGTTATCAGATCAGTGTACTACCTATTGACTTCTAACCATTTCAGCAGTTGAAAATCCCTTTACCGGGTAGCTTCAACAGGCTTTCTGTAAATCCTTTAACAGGGTGACTCAAAATCATTGAGTTCTTCAAATCCTCTTGCGAGGTAACCTTTAACAAGGTTCTAACCTTTAACCAAGTATTTAGCCATCCCTTAACCGGGTGATCCCTAGCAGGATCGGTTCCTAGCAGAACCTGTTGTAAAGTCCTTAACCAAACTAGGCTCCTAACAGAGCGGACTTCAGAAGAGTTCAAGAACAACTTGTGGGTATTCATCCCCACCGTGGTTTTTCCCAGTTGGGTTTCCACATGAAAAATCAGTGTGTCATGTGTGATTCTTTTTCATGTGATGATTAGTGTTTTCTGTTAAGTGGTAAAGCATGTTGATCCAGTGGTCATTATATTTCTGATGATGTATTACTTTACTTGTTTATGCATATGGGTGAAGTGGAAATAAGATATTAGGTTGTGTGAAGATCTAAGTGTTACCGGTTTATGTCTTTCATAGTCTCACTATGTTTTACCGGTTGTGCCCTAATTTAGATCGGTGATGTTGTTTACCAGTTTGTGCAGTCTTTGCTATTTAAGTTGTTGAAGAAGTTTTTGTCTATACTAATTCACCCCCCCCCCTCTCAGTATCTGTTGAGCATTTATTGTTCATCATTATTCATCATACTTCAAAGAGAGACTTAGAGTTGTTGAGAACACAGCTTTGGCTGAGAGGGAGTCTCAGTCCCAGTGATGCACTAAGTTGCATCTTCCACCCTCTACGGGCAATGCAAGGTGACATTGAATCCTTCTCAAGAGAAGGTTGAGGTGAAAGACCTCCTCCACCCTCTGCAGGCAATGCAAGGTGGACCCATCCTCTGTGGGCAATGCAAGATGGGTATTGTGTTATTACAATATGATAATCCTCTCTAGCTAAGAGGGAGTGTTGAAAAAACATAGCCAGTTCAGATTATACTTGATTAAATTTTGATGTTGCCTAGTAATTAAATTTTTAATTTATTAAAAAGATTACAATAATGTAACTTGTAATCATATGAGACTGGTCCTATTTGGGTGTAACGTGCTAAGGCAACATGTAACTTGTGATGACATTATAGGTCAAGACCTATTCATGTAACTTGTAAACATAATTCAAATTTATTGTATTTTGGAGGCAAGTTTATTATAGCCGACTAAGGCAAATAAGTTACTTGTATCTCCTATATAAACAAGGCGATGTAATCCATTCTACATACCAATTATGCATTCATCCAATTCAGCGATCCGATCTGCAAGCAATTTAAGACAGAGCGAATATACATTGAGGGCCTGCCATTATACTCTAGGGTCAGCGAACTCACCTTGGAGAATAGCAAATTCATTCTAGCTGTGTGAATCCAGTCAAGGGTGGTGATTATCATCAGATTGAAGGACAAGTCAAATTCTGATCAGAATTCAAGATTCAGATAAGTTAGTTTTTTTATGCCCTAAGTGGGCGAATTTGTACTTGGCTATCCCTTGACATTAATATAATCTGATCTGAATCTTGTTGTTGGGTTTTTCCTCCAAGAGAGAGGTTTTCCCAGGGTCCTGCAGTGTTGTTCTTGTGTTGTTTTTTGTACTGTTATGGTTGCATTTCTAGTTTCAGCTATTTACCTTCTATCTGATCACTAAAATTAACAGTATTTTGCAAAAATGGGCCTGATAGAAAGATTCAGCAGGTTTTGGCCAAGCCTCTCTACTCTACACCAGTATATTAAGACACATGACAGCCCCCAATTGGTTGGTGCTATGCAAATATACCCTTGTGCAAGAGGGATTTTATGGTAGCCTTTGACAATGTTCAAGATAGAAACACAACCTTATGTGAAATTTAGTGGAGCTTTGAATAGTATTTATTGGTGTTAAAACCATTGTACCCTCCATTCAATCTTGCCACATAATCTTTTGATGTTGCACCCATTTGGGTAAGGCTCCCAAATCTTCCATTGTAATTCTAGTTCAAATCTTGGGAAAATTTCTAGGAGTAGATGAAGGTTCATCAAACTATTTGCATACTACTTGTGCCTGTATCTTGGTAGAGATGGACATTTGCTAAAAATATCCTAGTGGATATCTCCCTAAAAACTGCTAATGGGTGTTGGACTCAGTTGTTAGATTATGAAGGACTACCCTTTTGTTGTCACAGGTGCTTCAACATTGGCCACATTGTTGCTCGTTGCTCAAAGCGTAAAGTTGATATTTAGGCCACTTGGTGCAGAGATGTCTCCTCCCACCATTATTCAGTAGAGAAAGATTGACTCCAATCATGATGGCTAATTTTGTGTTGCTGCCCCCTAAAAACTCTGTGGGGATGGCAAATACAAGGAATCTCCAAGGAAAATCCAAGCCATACAAATGGCCACATATGGAGCTACTCGAGGCGACAAGGAGAATGTTAAGGTTGTTGGGGACACTAACCTGTTGTGCGAATCGCACACCCATCCCCGCCTTGGACAAGGACCCCCCAGTTTGTGCCTTTTGTCTTTGCGGAAGAGGAAGGGGATATGAAGGGTCAAGTGCAGCTAAAACCAAATTCGGCCTCATGGGGCTGTTGTGATGTATTCACACATCGCCCCATAAATGGGACCCTTGCTTTTGCTTTCTGGGGTTTGTTTTTCTAGTTTTTTTTTTTAAGGTTTTGTCTGTTAGCCTTTGCATGATGAGTGCTGTCAGGGGAGTCGCTGGGATGGCAGGCTCTGCTTGAGCCAGGGTGAGTCAATAGGGCCCCAGAATTAGGGTTTCTCTGAGAGTCTTCCTTAGGGCCTGGTTTTACTCTTGTTGCTCATTGTGTCTTGCTTGGTGAGTGAATATCATCCTTGAAGGTCCAAGTTAGGTCAAGTTGGTGAGTGATGGAGTCTGGAATGTCATCTTGATCTCCAAATGCCCTGAAATTTGGCTGTCTGGAATATCCTGATCCTGAAATTTGGCTGTCTGGAATGTCCTGATCCTGAAATTTGACTAAGTCTGGAAAACTGAGGAATCCTCCAAAAACTAGAATTTGCAATATAACTCCTGGAGGTCCGAAACCACTCTCAAACATCCTGAAAGTATATATGGAATATAACTTAAAGTATAAGACTTATACTTAAATGTTATATTCCATAAAATGATCTTTCAGCGAGATCTTGACAAACTCGCCCAAGTGCCCAAGCTCGCACTTCTTGAGGAAAAAGTTTTAAATCGCCAATTTCGGACCCTGGGGCCGAAATTTAAAATGTGTGGAAAAGTTGCCAAAAGCCTCCAAAGGTCCGAATTTCACTTAAGTCCTCCAATTTCGGACCTGTTGTGACCATTTCACACATCGCTCCATTAAAATGGGGACCCCCTCTTTTTTGCTCAATTTTGCCTGTTTCTCTCTCTTCTTTTAGGGTTTTGAGTAAGTGAGTGAGTCGTCTGGATTAGGGCTAAGCCTTAGGGTTTCCTTTTTAGTATTTTCAAGCCGAAGTCCAGTCATTTTTTGGAAGTTTATTGAGCATCCTCGTGTAGGTTGCAATTTTGAAATAGGGTGAATCTGTCGGGATGTCAGATAAGTCTGTCTAGGTTCAGTCGGAATTTTGAAAGCAAGTTCAAATTTTGCCTAAGTGTTAGTGATGGAATTGTGCAATTTTGTCCGGGTGAATTTTGACCAAATTTTGGAAAGTTTGATAATTGACCCCTGGCCTTGGAGATGACCTAATAATGCCTTGTGAAGTGACTGAAAGCCTAAATTTTTGATATTTTGGCCTATAGGGGTAAAATCGCTCCTGTCCTTCAGTCAAGGACCAGGGCGAAGTTGGTATTTCATACCTCTTGGTTATTAACTTGTTTCATTTGTCTTGTGCAGGGTCGCCAGGAGATGCAGTCGAGTGTAAATTGGAAGTTTTGAAGATTTTGGGACTTGAAATTGGTCAGTTTTTCAAGGGTCGCCAGGAGATGCAGTTGAACATAAATAGGGGGTTTTTGAAGATTTTGAGACTCAAAAATGGCAAGTTTCAAGGTTTAAGGTTAAATCGCTCCTGTCCCTCAGCCAGGGACCAGGGCGAAATGGCCTACTTAGACCATTTTGGGTCTTAGTTGATCAAAATTAAGGCATCAAGGACACAATAAGAGATGAAATCAACCTAATGGAGCATCCAGACTTAGTCATTTGCAATGAAAGTTGAACATTTGTCCTTAAGGACAAAAATCGCTCCTGTCCCTCACTGAAGGACCAGAGCTTGTTTCTCAAAATTGCACTGTCTTTGCAGGACCAAGACGATTTTTGGATTGGAAGAGATCAAGGAGGGCATCTTTTGTCCATTGAATATAATTTGAAGTAATTTGCAAACAAGGAATGTGCCAAAATGACAAAATCGCTCCTGTCCCTCACTGAAGGACCAGAGCTTGAATTCCAAGACCGCCTTATCCTTGCAAGATTTAAACGATTTCGCGATTTGAGAAGAACAAGGAAAGTATGCTTTATCCATTGAATATAACTTGAATGGGCCACCATGGAGAAAACCTATCCAAATTCGTCAAATCGCTCCTGTCCCTCTGTCAGGGACCAAGGCGAATTTTAAAGATAGCTCCTGTCCCTCTCCAAGGGACCAGAGCGATTTTCTTAAAGGACAAGTTTTTGGCGAAGGTGAAGTGAGTTTTAGGTTTGAGGCAAATAAAAGAAGGCGTAGTCATTCCATTGAGGATAATTTGGAAGGTTGCAAGACGCAAAGTGAAACATATTTTGTCCTAGGCGCTTCTGTCCCTCTCCAAGGGACCAGAGCGATTTCCTCATGAAGCGAATTTCCCACAAAGTTAGAACAAGTTTCATGTTGGAGATGAGTGAAGGGGAGCATAATGAATCCATTGAAGATAGTTTTAAACGTTGGCAATGAATGACTTAGCCTATAGAGGTAAAATCGCTCCTGTCCCTCTGCCAGGGACTAGGGCGAAATATAGATTATCAAGTCGTCCCTTCCAAGTTTGGTCGGATCCAAGCCAAGGCACAAGGTGGCGAAGATGTTGGAGGTGCTTCGAAGGAAAGCAAGGTTACAGAGACCACGAAAAGTGATGAGAAATGACTAAGGCGCTCCTGTCCCTCTCCAAGGGACTAGAGCGAAATATGCAAGTGTGTCCAATTTTGAGGTGTCACTTCCGTTTCAAACGTTCAAGAAGGAGTAAGAGACACTAATTTACATTTTGAAAGCAATTGAAAGTTGATATGATCAAGGATTAGCACAAGGAACAAAAGTTCGCTCCTATCCTTCACTGGAGGACCAGGGCGATATTCATTGAAACAATCATTTCCTTCCTAGACCACGTCAAGGCAAGGACATGCAAGATCGAAAATGTCTTTAGGAAGATGATGAACAAGGGGTTAACGTCGAAAGTCAACAATTTTGAGCTCAAACACAAAGTTCGCTCCTATCCCTCTCCCAGGGACCAGAGCGATATTGTTAATATTCCAAAATCCTCCCATGATTAGGCGCCAATATTTTCGAAATGCATTAAATGCTAAAAATCGATAAAACTTGAAATATTTAATTGAATTAGCATTTAAAAATAGCGCATGAGGCATTTAATGATTAATTTAGCCTTTTTTAAAATCGAAATTATTAAATACAAAGGCATTAAAATTAATTAATTATTAAATTAAATAAAAAGAGAGCGCTTGGGTTTTATTTTAATGTTTTTACAAAAGTCGGCCTCCTCTTTTTATTTAAATCTTGTTATTATTTGCCTTATTTCCAAGTCGGCCTATAGGGATTGCAAAGAGGTGAGCGCCTATATAATGAAGGTATGTGAGCATGTTTTAACCATCATTCAATCATTGTTCATATGCGATTTGGAGAGGCGAATAGGGAAGTGCGAGATCTCATCAAGAGGAGTGCGAACTTTGTTTATGGTGGAGCGAATTTGCCCTCAAGGTGGTGAAGCTAATAAAGGAGACGCATTTGCTAGAGGAAGCTCATGGTGAAGACTTCAATCTTTATTTTGCCTAGGCGAATTTCCTAATTTTGCATCCTTTTGTTAGAGTTAGCTCTCAAAGTGAGGTATGGCGAAGTTCCCTTGTTCAAATTTTGAATTTTAATCGTCCTAGTCTCAGTCTTGAATTTTGAATTTTGAAATTTTGAATTTCCAGTAGCTCAATCGTATTTAGGAAATGATAACTCAAAGACTTATCATGAAGTTTCCTAAATTCTATCTTTAATCTAGTCTATATTGCTATATTGCAAAATCTATTACTCATTATGAAATGTTGTGTAGGTGTCACGATGGCGACCCCAAAGGCAGGAGCATCTACCAGTCGTCCAGCCCTCATGAAGGAAGATCAGAAGAACGAAGAATTGGAGACCAAGATCGTGTCTAAATGGAGCAACATTGGAGATACCAACTTGGGAAACTTCAGTGTGAAGAAGTTTCGAGAGGTCCCTTACATTGGCAAGCCATCACCTGTCGCAAGAAGAATAATTGAAAGTGGCATTATCAAGGCGACCGGCTTCCCTCCAGCAATCCAGTGCCATGAGTTGATGATCGAGTGTGCTCGCCATTATGATCCATAGTCCAGATCGATCGTGTCCAAGGAAGGAAACACTTTGGCTTATCTTTCAGAGGAGGCTATCAGTGAAGCTCTTCACCTACCCGAACATAAAGATATGATCTATAAAAGCTTAGAAGGAGCCAGGTCCATGTACGAAGATGATCCAGACACTTGCTTGAGCATCATCAACAAGAATTGGTTACTCAAGAGTCGTCCTCGCCTGAGCAAGATTCCGAACACTCCACATAGGATCGACTTCTAGGAGTATAGAGATTTGATAACATTACTCAACCGAGTTACAGGGGCTCCTCAAGCCTTCTATTTTGAGAAGTGGATGTTCTACTTCATCCAAGTGATAGTTCAAGGAAAAGGAACAATTCATTGGGCTAGAATGATTAGCCATTGCTTGGACGTGCAATTAAGAAGACTGAAGGCTACCAAGTCTTTCTACATGAGTTCATACATCATATATGCCTTGATCAGGAGTTTTGAATATGCAGGACTACCTCACAGAGGAGTGATCGGAAGAGGGCCCGGGGAAGTCAGAGTTTGTGATTCCTATGTTCATTTGCATCATCCTCCAAGAAGTAACTACAAGTTAGTCAATGATACCTTCACGATGAACATCACTAGGACATTGCAAGGCGGGATTCACAATCGGCTATCTCAAGATGCACAAGAGCTTGTAAACAGGTACGGTGCTTGGTTCATCCAATTTCAGAAGTTTACATATATTAGAGTTCATGGATGTCCTTCACCTCCCTATATGTTGCCGAGATATCCGACAGACAGAATTGTGTTACTTGAGGTAACTAGACAGTTGGCAGCTTATGCGAAGGCATTCAGACACAGACATGGAAATGGAGTTCCTGTTCCTATCATACTAGGAAATTCAGTTGAGGTATGTCCTAATGCTCTAGCCATGGATGATGCAGAAAGGGAGTTAGCTTTATATTCATTTTCATTCTTTGCCATGAGAGAGAGTTTTGATCCTTATGGGTATATAGAGGAGACAGTTGGTAGAAAGTACAAACATGAATCTCAGGTAGAGGACTTTTGGATGAATCTCTCAGATGATTTTGAAGTAAAAAGAAAGATGCATTCCAGATTGCCTTTAGACTTCATCAGGAAATGCAAAATTTATAGAGTGGTTGACCAAGCTCAGGACAGTGGCAGACATCTCCAATCATCTTATGACCGAGAAAGCAAAGCAGTGAGGCTAAATTGGAATGAACCTGAAATTTTGGATCTAGATACCTTGATGGCTCCAGTTTTGTCTTGTACTCGCAGATGGGTTGATGTGCAACATCAAAAGTTGAGAGAGCAGGGCATATCTATGACTTTTACTTTAGAAGAAAGGCCAGGCGAAGGAGGAGCAAGTGTAAGTGAAGGTAATCCTAATCCCAGAAACACAAGTGAGGGCAATCTTCGAAGCGTAAGTGAAGGCAATCCTCATCCTAGAGGATCGAAGAGGAAAGAGAGACCTGAAAAAAGAGAATCCTCCAAGAAGAAGCAAGAGGCCAATCGAGATCGTTCATCCGGCACATCTTCTCGACAAGAGAAGAGGACACTTGAAATGGAGGAATCTATGGAATCAATGGTGCAGAACGATAAACAGGAAGAAGGACAAGCACCTCAACGTTCGTCAAGTCAAGTCAATGAGTTACATGAAGACAAGAATGATGACGAAGCGACATCTCCTCTCAGAGAAGAAGAAACATTGCCTAAGGAGATACAAGTTAGAGAAACAAGATCTGCCATTCCAGATTGGTTGAAGGAGAGACTAACAAGGGTGATTGTGATTGAGGACGAAGATAATGTGATTGATTTAGAGAGCCTTGTTGGAAATTCTCAAGAAGTGACAGAAAAGAGGAAAGCTACTAAGATGTCCAAGATGATCAGAGATGAGACAGGATCCAGGAAATTACAGATAGCTACACCAGCAGTGGACAAGTATGAAGGTGAAATCCTTGCAGAAGAATATGATGTAGAGACATTTGAGCTTGGTCCACTCACAGCCGAGCAGACATTGGATGATGCCACTGATTCATTTGAGGCACTTAAGGACAAGCTTAGAGAAGAAATGCACAAGAATAGAAAGCTTGAGCGAGAGGTCAGTGCTTGGAGAGGCTACTTTAGCCATCTCAATCAGCCTTTGAGGCGTCAGGATCCAGCAGTGTCTCCTGCACAGGCACTTCCCTTTGAATCAATTGGTGAGGCAGAGAGAGTCAGGAGTTTGGTCCAGCTTATGAGTTCTTGGATTGACAAATCCCATACAGTTGCTATTGAATTTGTAACAAGAATGATGCAGACTATTCGTCGGGCTATTCAGGTTCTTGAGATCATCCACAACCTAGTGATAACTGTAGCTGCTTTTGCTCATACTAAGGATGTTATCATTCCTGTCCTGCAAGTAATCAAACAAACATCAAGGAAGGTCCTAGCACAAGAAAAGATAATGGATGGAGGACCTCATAGTTTACTTCAATGGTCAACTTTACTCCAGATGAAGGAAGTCCTTTTTGAGGACATCAGTAACAAATGCAATCAAGTTGAAGAGATTATCCATCCGATCCAGGACAAAGTGTTTGAAGTATTATGTACTATTCTTGGCAGGTGGATTGCAGTTGAGACAAATGTGGATTTGCAAGAATTAGAAAATAGACTCAAGGTCATCTTTTGCAAAGATGAGAATGTTATTACAGATGAGCAACGGGATCAGATGTTTGCTACCATGCTCTTGATTGAGAAAGTCAAGGAACTTGAACCTGGATGGGACGCTGCTCTTCTCAAGGCTTTTGATCAGGTCATCCACTTGGAAGAACGAATGAGGAATCTTCCCGAGATTCCAATTGCTGAGATCGAAGGAATCGTGTCTAGATTCATTGCATATGCTAAGAAAGAGCATTGGAAAGGGAATAAGATTCTAGAAGAAAGGTTGTTATAGATGATGTGGCACCTTAATTTTCATTGGTCTATGTCTCCTAGGTTTTTGTGCCAAATTTAATATTTGGCTATGCATTTAATATTGTTCAATAAAAAGGGGGGCTATTTGTAATAAACCCTAATTAGGGTTTAGGTGTCATAATCTTGGCCATTGATCTTCTTCTGATCTGGACCGTTCATTGTAATTGAGGATGCTATTTATACCCTCATTCATTTTCATTTTGAGAGAGATGGAGATAGATAGATATAGAATTCAGAGAGAGCAATAAGAAATAGTTAGAGTTTTGAGAAGCAAGTTATTTTGTAGCAAGATTGAGCTTTGAAGAAGGAATTTCAAACAATTGTTGTTCATGATGGCTTTGAGATCAATAAAATATTGAAGTTATGGTGTTTTATTGCAATTCTTGTGGTTATCTTCATGGTTGTTTACTCTCTTAAATCATTCTCAATCAAAATAGTATTTAAGTTTGAAGGACTAAGTGTTGGGCTTGATCTTTGGTGAGATTCATACTCCAAACCACTAGCTTCTTACTGATTGTAAGGACGCCTTGTGTGGTCGACTGGAAATATTTGGATTGCATAAACCTTCATTCATTATTGAGTCATTGATATGTACCTTCATGGTAGTACTTATGATTCTTGATGATTTGAAAAAATCATTATTCACCTTAGAAGATCGCATCAGTTTCAGTAAAGTTGTAATTCCTTGGCGATACTGAAGTTGGTAGAATCTTACCAAGTCCTGCCCGCATTGAGTCATTCTTGGGATTAGATTAGAATTTATCTCTTGCAAACCCTCCCCTTTTGATTTTTTTTTTGGAATTCATTAGTATTAGGAAATCTTGGTCCTACAATTCGGATACGTAAGTCCCCCTTGATGACACAGCAATCACAATGACCACTGGTGCTTATCCACACGTAGAGACCCTACATAAAAGAACATTGGAGTCACCCTGATTGATCCTTTTTTGCGACATCTTCAGCAATCAGAGACTTTATTCAAGAGAGGATAAGGTACCTTTGGGTATTTTATTCTGTGTATGATTGTGTACAAAATACATGTCAACAGGACCCTGGGGCCAAATTCAAAATTTCCCAAAAGGTGCTTTAGGTCCGAAAATGTGGAAAAGTTGCAAAAAGCCCCCAGAGGTCCGAAAATCACTTAAGTCTCCCAATTTCGGACGCTGGGGCCAAATTCAAAATTTCCCAAAAGGTGCTTTAGGTCCGAAAATGTGGAAAAGTTGCAAAAAGCCCCCAGAGGTCCGAAAATCACTTAAGTCTCCCAATTTCGGACCCTGGGGCCGAAATTTAAAAATGTTGAAATGTTGCAAAAAGACCCTTTAGGTCCGAATTTCACTTAAAATGCCCAATTTCGGACCCTGGGGCAAAAATTGGAAAATGTTGAAATGTTGCAAAAAGACCCTTTAGGTCCGAGAATCACTTAAGTCTCCCAATTTCGGACCCTGGGGCCGAAATTGGAAATTTTGATAAGTTGCAAAAAGTTCAAACACTCCGAAATTTGGAAAAGGTGGGTTTAGGTTCGATAATCTCCAGCTCGCCAAAACACCAAACATCCGAAATTTGCAAAACACGTTTAAAGGTCTGAAGTTTTTTACGAAAGGCATTTAGGTTCGAAAAACTTTTCTAACTTGCAAAAACGCTTAATGCTCCGAAATTTGCAGAATCATACGAAAGGTCCTAAGTTTTTTGGCAAGGCATTAAGCTTTGGAAATCGTCAAAATCGCAAAAGGCGTTAAAGGTCCGAAAACTCCAAAATGGGCAAAAATCGCGAAAACTCCATATTCGCCAAAGGGTCCGAAGTTGGAAGATAAAGCGCAGTTGAAATTCCAAAGTCCCCTACTTCTCCGAAATTCACCAGAAAAGGCATGTGTTAGGATTTTAAAATTTGCAGAGGCTCTTCAAGCCTCCAGAATCGCGCAATAAGAAGTTTTCAAAATGCCATAAACCCATTCAAAACACCCAAGACTCCAAAGGTAAAATCACGCAGAAGTAAATCGCCCAAACACTATCAAGACCAAGGATTAGATTTCACATTCGAAGAGAAAGGAGAAGCATTTTCAAGATACATCTCACAAAGAGCTTCTCAAGCCAGACGTCGTAATTAAATTTAATGTTTGTTAAATTAAATTATTTAATTTTTCAAATTGATTTATTAAAATGAAATTGATCATTCGCAAGTTGCGGGACGTCATTGGAGAACCGGGAGAAAAACCTGAAACGCAAATCGAAGAAGGATCACAATCAAGGCCAGGCGCTGAAGACTGGAAAAGAAAAGATGCAAGAGTGCGAGAGCAACCAAACATTGGGAACCGTGCCGCTGAACAAAGATGAAGTCCACCACCGAGACCAAAGACCAAAGAACACTCTGAATGCTCCAAGTCTATGCATTCTCAAGAAAGCACATAGCTGGATTTAATTCCAGGAATTCAATTTCTAAAAAACTGAAACTGCTTTATTGTAAACTGCCTATGGGTCCCGCACAAGATATTTTTGTGGATAACTATTCCCAACCACCAAGAAGATTGGATAGACTCAAATTGAAGCCAAATAGTGGCAGGTAGTTGAGATAGTTTTTGGTTAGATGACTGAGAATTTAATGGGCATGGGTTAAGGCTGCCAGCTTTTGGATGGCAAGTTGCAACCCTTGGATGCAGTCCATCCTAGCCTTCGATTCAAAATTGTAATATCTATAAAAGGCAGAGGCCTTTCTTTTGTAAAGGGTTAGATGGTTAGTTCCCGTTCCCGTTCCCGTTAAACCTCCTTACCCAACCCTGAGCTACATTATGCTCAAGAGGAGTCGTAGGGTAACTCTTACCGTTACCATTACATTAGGCTGTTACCATTATGTCCCTTAGCCATTGGGAGGATGAACTTACCCGAGCGTGGCCCATTCCTTGAGCCTAGACCGAATTCAAGACTTAGTTATATGGCTCACGTAATACAACGTTAATTCCCTAGCTAAATAACACTTAATGAGTAACGCCATACGAAAGCAGACTGAGAAGCCCCAGCCCCATAACCGCAAAAATCTAGTCAAGCAGGACAAAGAGAAGCTAGTAAGGTAAGATAGTAAAGTAAGATAGTTCTCACAAATTATACCGGGATGGCCGGGGAATAAGATAAGATATAGGGTTACGCAAGTTTACGCAAGTATGAGAGAGTTAGATTTTAGAGTTAGAATAAGTTAGATTTTATGCAGCAGCATAGAGATGCTACAGAAATTGTTGTAATAGGCAGCTGAAATCAATATATAAACATTGATTTGGTGTTTATTGTCTTGTTTTCATCTTGTTTGCATGGTTTCTCTCAGCATTTTAGATAGATCTTTCTATTTTGGGTGTGCAGGTATTTGATAGATTCAAGCTCATACCATTGAGGATATACCGATTATGTATCCTTTTGTATGGTTAACCTGAGCCTTTAATTGTGCTTAGTTCAATTGCAGGTGTCCGTCTGAGCTGCGCTAGAATTGGGTGCTTAGCCGTGCGTCTCCAGTTTGAAAATCTTCCAAGTCCCTTTGAAGATTGAACCGTTCCTGTAAGGTTGTGAGCTATTCTGGCCGAGCAGGAATTGGTTATGTTGAATCCGTCTACCTGCATAACCAGGTTGTTAGTTTTAGATCTCCTAACCCTTTCCTTTTGCTCTTTATTGCGTAATTCGAGAATCGTAGCAGACCAGTTTGTTGCAAATCATAAGTCATCTTGTGTTTCCAGCAAAAACACATCAAACCATTGAGTAGTCCCGCAGTCAAGACCTAACAATCAAAACCTTGAGGTCGTCCCCTTTGATCAAACCAAAAACAGCATTAGGGACTTCCTTATCTCAAGAGAGGATAGGATACTCAGCTAGTTATTCTATTCTGTGTTGGCCATATGAAGTTTGCAACAATGCGATTTCAGACACATCAACATAACCCAAATATGGAATTGGAGGATCAAATAGAGAGCTCAGTCAATTTGTCTCTTGAAGGAAGAAAAACCCCAAACAAATTAGCTGTATTGGAGCGTACTGATGAGACAAAAGAAAAATGGATGGTGGTGCAAAGGAAGAGGAAGAAAAATGAGGCCTTTCTTAACATGCATCTTCGCTCCCACACTAAAAATGGAGCAAAATCTTAAGTGTCTAGATGCTACTAGTCTCTATAACTAATATGACAACAATAAACGAGGGTTTTCTATTACATGGGAGCTCTATGGGTATCACTTCAAAAATATATTGATGAACTATTTGAGCCAATGAATACAACAACCCTCCCCAAAACATAGATGACAAACCCTAATTATAAAGAATCAAGATAATTACTATTTATGCTTAAGAAATTTTATACAGACAAGATATGGATGTACTTACCCAAATATTAGACGCCCACCTGGACTTACACACTTCTAATGGTTGAGTCTGACACATTTCCAATTGATACAACTTGAAAATCAAGTTCTCTGGGCACTCTCCTAGACAACCTCAAGCATTAACTAAGTTGTTCAAAAAATATATCACCTTTCAAATAAATTCCATCATTTCAAACCATGGCCTTTGAGTGGTGTGGAGAAAGCTTCGAATGAAATATGAATCACTAAAAGCAAGATGATTTTCCAACATGAAGAGGTAAATTTTCATGAATGGTCATCAACCCTATTCATGCAAACGTGACCACAAATGCTAAATTGTTTAAATTCCTTTTAGTCAGCAACAAGTAATTGCCCTTGTATTGGCTTTTAGATCTAAGGGCTAGCAAATAATAGCACATTAAACATCCAAGCAATTTGATGGCCCACTAAAAAGAAATTAACTATTACCCAATCAAATCACTCCACATAAGAACAATTTGCATAGATAGATGTTGTGTTGTATTTTCTTGTTGACATTATGCATATCATCTGTCGCACGTATTGTTTTGTCAATTTGTACATGGATTAGCCATGGTTTAAGTCTTATAAATGCAGTAACCAATGACAAGCATCCATGTGTCCTAAAACAAATTAGTCAACCCCACAACTTATACACTTCAAACTTTGAAATTTAGCACATAGCAGGCCTTTGGAAATTGGTAATAAAAATTATTAGCCACTCAAAATGTATTAGCCATTGGCTAATGAGAAATTGTCGTGTCAAGTGTAAACAGAAGCTTATGTAGGAATAGTCATGCCACAAAGATGACATGGGCTAATAAGAATCAACAAGCAACAAGAAATAGTAAACAACTATTAGCAAAAGATAATATTGACAATTGACACAAGGTAAACAAAATCCAAAGGCAAGTGCATTATGGCCAAAGCTAAGTAGCTCAATGAGATGTAAATCATTGGGAAGCAATTGCCTCTTGTCAAATAAATTAACATCACATGACAAGTAACGCAAGAAAGGTCAACAACAAGATATAACAATAAGAGTAATAGCTGTTACCAGATTAGTTTGGCATTGATGTCTAAGTTGGCATATTCATTTTCAGAATGCATGAGACACTTACACACCTTAGGATAGGGGTTCATAAACACTGCTCTTTTCAGATTGCTCTGCATCTATTCTTGGTTTTCAGAGATATGTGAATGTTTGCACATGATTCTTTATTCACCATAGTGCAATGATGTCTGATTTCCAGCACTGTAACGTCTGATTTCCTTATATCTAGCATTTGGTGTATCACTGGTTTGCGTTGTGTAAAGATTTCTATCTCAGAAGAAGACTTGACTTGAGATAATGCTTTCATTTCTGGAAAAGACATTCGATATATGTAAAGTACATGAGTTTGGTTTGAATCGGTTGATTCGACTTGGTTGTAAGTTGCATCATTAATTGTATTTGTTTCTAGTTGGTTTGTAATTAGTTGACAACCGGTTGTTGGTTTCAAACCAACTTGGCAGGCAGTTATAACCTCTTTACCAATATGATTGGGAGCCTTCCATTGCTGGCAAATAATATATATAACATCATGTTGTTTGTAACTTTGGATATGTTAAAAAGGTGGGTGAAGACGTATACCAAAAAAAGAACGAATGTAGAGATAAAACTTTTGTGTGAAAAAGAGTTAAGTTATTTAAAAAAAAACAAATACTGTGCTTTCTCGTAACGTCTCTGTCCACATACAGAGATAATTGTGCTACAGCGAAGTGGAGAGTTTTCTACTTGACTGCAAATAGAAGTCGCCCTAAACTCAGATTGCATTAATCTATTCTGGAATGACAGTGTTAAGAAAAAAGGCTAGCTTGCCGGTTCGGGTTCGGGGACCGGTAAGCCGGTACGGCAAAATTTTGAAAAGGGGTTTGGGTTCGTCAGTACAAAAACATGTAAATTATATATATATATATATATATTTTAATATTTGTGCAGCCTATAAGCATGAATTAAGATTAGCATGTCACATAGCATCATATAAACAACAAAACAAACATAAACTTGTAATCATAGCATCATGATCATACCATAATAGCATCATATACCTAGCTTGCCGGTTTGGGTTCAAAGAACCGGTATGCCAGTATGGCAAAATTTTGAAAAGGGGTTTGGGTTCGTTAGTACAAAAACATGTAAATTATATATATATATATATATATATATATATATATATATATATTTGTGCAGCCTATACGCATGAATTAAGATTAGCATGTCACATAGCATTATATAAACAACAAAACAAACATAAACTTGTAATCATAGCATCATGATCTTACCATAATAGCATCATATACATCAAGTTTAATATCAAAATGACAAAATATTCAAGTATCCCTATCTCAATAGTAGGTTTCAATTGGGTATATCTCATATCTTGCCCTGCAGCTCGCGCTCAGAAACTGAGCTCCTTGTTTTGTAGAACAACAATTGCTCAGATTTGCTCTTGCTCTAGCCAAACATGTTCTGCAATCTTGTACTGATATATCTCTCCAACACTGAACTAAACCATATAATGTTCCACTAGCATTATATTTGGTTGTTCCAGCAGCGAAACGCTTATTTGCAGGGATGTAAGCTTTCTCAGACAGATTTGACAGAAGGTTGCTGGTTGTGTTCTCGAAAGCATCTCTACTTTTAGTAATATCCATCGTGTTCACCAAGAGAATTCTTTTAGTAGCTAGTCTTGAAATGAAAGTAGAATTGTGATAGTGCATGAAACAGTCATCCAACCATATATTTCCCACCTATGTTGTTGGGGCAAAGGTCGTGAAGGGTTTTATTTGCTTCCACTGCACATTTTGAGCATCTATCTGCTGATATAGTTCTAGTGCACTGGAGCAGACCGTAGACCTTACTGGGAGATTGGCCATGGGAAGAAGTGTTAAACCCTGAATTTTTAGGTGCATTAAGATACACATCGTTCATAACTAGGTTTAAGTTTGTGGAATAGGTGTTGCCATTGGTGAAAGTTGAGGAATTATTGCATGTGTGCCATGCATAGATACACATGATTGATGGAAAATTTTGTACAAACAGAAAAAAGAGGACGAACCACCTAAGCGGAATTGAAAAAGAAATTAAATTTGGCATAAAAAATCGCTTTTTGGGCCACCTAGACGCCCAAGTTCGCTTTGGGTTCTCTGTGGTTCTCTTTGGTTTGACCTGGGTTCGCTCGAGTTCGACCCAAGACGAACCACCTCTGGGTTTTAAGAACCTTGGTCAAACCCAGTCGAACCAAGCCTAGAACCATGAACCAATTCGAACCAAAACCCGAACCAGGGGGGTCCAGAGGAGAACCCAGTAACTCAGTCATATACATCAAGTTTAATATCAAAATGACAAAATATTCAAGTATCCCTATCTCAATAGTAGGTTTCAATTGGGTATATCTCATATCTTGCCCTACAGCTTGCGCTTAGAAATTGGGCTCCTTGTTTTGTAGAACAACAATTGCTCGGATTTGCTCTTATTGTAGCCAAACATGTTCTGCAATCTTGTATTGATATATCTCTCCAACACTGAACTAAACCATATAATGTTCCACTAGCATTATATTTGGTTGTTCCAGCAGCGAACCACTTATTTGCAGGGATGTAAGCTTTCTCAAACAAATTTGACAGAAGGTTGTTGGTTGTGTTCTCGAAAGCATCTCTACCTTTATTAATATCCATCGTGTTCACCAAGAGAATTCTTTTAGTATCTAGTCTTGAAATGAAATTAGAATTGTGATAGTGCACGAAACAGTCATCCAACCATATTTTCCCGACTATGTCATTCGGGCAAAGGTCGTGAAGGGTTTTATTTGCTTCCACTACACATTTTGAGCATCTATCTGCTGATATAGTTCCAATGCACTAGAGCACACCGTAGACCTTACTGGGAGATTGGCCATGGGAAGAAGTGTTAAACCCTAAATTTTTAGGTGCATTAAGATACACATCGTTCATAACTAGGTTTAAGTTTGTGGAATAGGTGCTACCATTGGTGAAAGTTAAGGAATTATTGCATATGTGCCATGCATAGATACACATGACTGATGGAAAATTTTGTACAAACAGCAAAAATAGGACGAACTACCTAGGCGGAATTGAAAAAAAAATTAAATTTTGCATAAAAAATCACTTTTTGGGCCGCCTAGACGCCTGGGTTCGCTTTGGGTTCTCTGTGATTCTCTTTGGTTCGACTTGGGTTCGATCCAAGACAAACCACCTCTGGGTTTTAAGGACCCTGGTCGAACCCAGTCGAACCAGGCCCAGAACCACGAACCAGAACCCGAACCAGGGGTCTAGAGGAGAACCCGGTAACTCAGAAAAAAGGGGTAATAGTCTTGTGCTTTCAAGTTAATTTGTGCAATCATTCAAGGAAATTTTGTGGAAACTTTTTGTATGTCACTAAACTATTATTGATTGCAGACTTACACTGATAATTATACACAGATGCAGTAATATAAATGTTCGAAATTTTGGATTCTATACTGATTATAACGGAGATTTGAAAGTTTCAGGTTGAAGATATCTCATGGTATAAAGTCTTGGTGATACTTTAATCACTATATAATAGTTTTGTTGTAGCATTATAACAGAGATTTAAAAGTTACAGGTTGAAGATATCTCACGGTATAAAGTCTTGGTGATACTTTAATCACTATATAAAAGTTTTGTTGCAGCATACTGTGGCTTTAATGAATCAGATTTTGTGGTTGTAATGAATCAGATTTAAAATCTGATAATTATTTAGACTTCACATTTCATATTTCAGTATACTGAAGTTCAGTTTTGTAAATTGTAGAGAGTTGGTGCTCTCAGAGGGAATTGGGAGATTCCTTGGGTTGGTGCCCTAAAAGGTGTAATTGGAGTTTTGATTGTGAGGCTGGATTAGGACAGCAGATCCTAGCAGCATTCTCACCATGGTTTTCCCATATTGGGTTTCCACGTAAAAATCTTGTCTTGTGTGTTCTTGTGGTTGCATCTCTTTCAGTTTAGTTTGCTATATCTTTTAAATTCAGGTTGCAGTTGATAAAAGAGTTATAATTAAAGGTTATTTAAGCTTCAAGTCTACTACTGATTCCCCCCCCCCCCCCCGCCCTTCTCAGTAGTAGGTTAGTGTTCTACAATAGCCCCTAGATATGCATAATTTTTTTTACTAGGGATTTTCACACAATAAACTCAATCTTGAGAGTTTGACAAAATGTCCCAACAAATAGTGAAAACAAATTTGGGCATTACTAGCAAGAGGTCAACACATTTGTAATGTAATAAATCCCACACAAGGCAGCCTCCTCTGTATTAAATCCTTAGTAATTGACAAGCAATAGAGCCAATCAACCATCAAAAGAAGGATGCAAAGGCAATGATGACAAATCACAAAGGTGGAAGAAGCGTTCCACTTAAATACATGTAATATGGAAGGCTCAAACTCATGGCAAAACCAAGAGCTTAATCTAGATATGATTTTGTCTTCTAGTTGGGGCAATCTCTTTTAGTCAAACCCTAGATGACTACAAAAGAAATCCCTTCCACAATCAACCTTTTGCAACCCAACTCTCCCACCTTGTAGAGACAATAATTAATAGCAGATCCTTAAGTCTCATTATTAGAGCAAACACCTAGAAATAAAAAGCCACTTTTACCAAAAAACCCTCAGTCATTTGTCAACGCAATATTTGTGCTTTTTGAACTAGGATTCCCCTTCAAAAATCCATCAAAATTTAATTTCAAGAAATTGTTGACTACTTTTGTCTAAGCTACTGATCTGGGTATCAGTTCAAGTCTGATTTCAAGGGTTTGGTTCACATATTCAGTCAAAAAAATTGGTGATTAAGTTCATTTTGGGTTTGTCTATACAGAAAGATGTTTACTCCAGTTTAATCGACATGAATTCAATTTTATGAAACAATCTCAGCTCAAGAATACTCATACAAATCTAATGTACACATCCATGATATCATCAAAAGCTCAAAATGAAACTTATTTTCTAGGTGTGCACAAAATAAATGAAAGCAAGAAAAGGGTATCTAGGGATTTATTGGCGTGTAAATCTTCAATGAGCTTAAGCCTACAAGGAATGAACCAACAACCACCAATCTATTTGCACATAGTGCACCCAAATCTAGTGTCTTCTTAAACCATTGATAGAAGCATAAGAAGGTGATTACACAAGAAGCATTCACTTACACAAGGACATGATCCACAACACCAACAACATGAAGGGAGTCACAGAGAAGGAATTCCGAAGCAGAGAAGCAGTGGTGACATCAAGAGTTCGTTCCGAGGCAACATTAATACTTCAAAACTTAAATATATACCTTGCACCTCCATGATTGAAGCATTCAAGAGGATAGTTTCAAAAGAGTTAATCAAAGTTAGAAGATCATTATCACCACTAAAGCTGGATAATGTTGAGTATCAAGAAATATTCCAATTCTACGAGCACAAGTTGAAGTGGCATCCTAGTCAGCATCCCAGTCACTACTCCGCCAAACAGAAAAAGTCTCACATCAGCATGTCTAGATGCAATGTACTTGACTCGTCCATGATGGCACAAACTTCAAGGCACCTACCCCCATTATCCATTGGTCAAATATTCAAGTGAGGACATTGTCGAAATGTTGTAATTATTTCATTGGCAAGAATTGAGTTTGTTGTAACAAACCCTAATTAGGGTTTTCATTGTAAAATATCAACCATTGATCTCAAATTGATCTGAGCCATTGAATTGTATTGAGAGCATTATAAAAGGCTCAAGCTCTTCATTTGTAAAGGTTAATAGTTAGTGAATAGTAGCAAGGGAATCAGTGAATAAGAGAAGAATAGTTTAGTAGAAGTTAGGAGTTAGAATAGATTAGGAGAAGGAATTGTTGTTAAAGACTTGTAAATGAGATACTCTTTTCATTGAAGTTATGGTGAAATGTATTAATTCAACAAGTCTCATGGTCTTTACTTCTCAATTTACTTTCATGTTGATTAGATTGAATGGAGGAAATTATTGAATGTATCTGCGTGGAATCCATTTAGTCCATACCACTAGCCTCTTGCTGATTGTAAGTGTGTCTTGTGCGGTCAACTGGAGCAATTTGAGCTTAACTTCAAATTGTTATATGTCTGTTACTTACGCATTAACTTGGATGGTAATCAATGTTTGATGATAATGATTTGAATACCTTTGAAATATCCTTAGAAGATTGCATTGAGCTTGTGTCAAATTGTTCAATTTGATGGTGAGACCTCGCCCAGTAGGATTACATTTAATCATTCACTCATCTTCTTACATTCTAGGTCTTAGAATAGACTCTTTCAACCCTTTCCTTTTGCCCTTTTTTTCCAGTTCGAGCTAGTTTAGGATAAAAAAAGCATCGCAAGATTGCAAAATCAGATGATCAAGTTCCAGCAATTCAAGCATTCAACAATTTAACATAAGTCCCCTCGTGATTCCAGCATAATCACATCAAAACAACGAGCTTATCACACATCGTGACCCGATATAATAGAAACTTGGAGTTGTCTCAAGTGATCCTTAAGCTAATCTTCAGCATTTGAGAAGCTTTGTTCCAGAGAGGATAAGATACTTTTAGGTATTTTATTCTGTGTTTGCATGTGTGTTTTTATGTCTTGTCTTGGAGGCAATAGTGGTGGGGCAATGTGGGAATATCCCATTCCTATCCTTGCATATTTGGGACATCCCCATCTCCAAAATTGGGTTTTTTCAAGGGGGAAAGCATCTCACTAGAATACTAGCAAAAAGTTGGTTCAAATTAATAAATTTTAGGATTATGTCTCTTTATTATAAACTTTGAATGGTAAATGCTGTTTTAATTTTCTTTAAGACAATCATTATAATATGCTATGAAATTTGGAAATAGCAGATAAGAAACAAAAAGAGAACAATTGAGTTGTTGATTTTTCTTTTAAATATGTTGTGTGGATATGGAACAATAAACTGTTTAAAACTGCAATACAAACATAACTGTTTGCAGCATACAAGACAATAGTCCAAATCTTAAAGTTACAATGGTCAAATACCATTTTATAATCTCCAAGATGCATGCAAGATGATTGCTAGTTTCTTTGTGTTATCGTCTCTCCTCCAAATGCTAGTTCCTATAGGAAGTTTCACTAATAACATAATAAATGATTCACCATAACAAAGAATATATTTTTCACACATTTTAAGTTGTGGGTTCAACAGAGGCATTTTTTATTTGTTATATCTATAATGAAACATATCTGTATATATAATTCATGAAATATCATCATATGGCTTCTTAAACGTTGTGGTTCATCAGAATCCAATTTGCTAACCTGCATACTAATGCATTGTCTATTGACCCTCCCTTTATAAGTCCAGCTGTCCGTAGTTGTTCAACCTGCATATATAAAAACACCTAATCATTTTGTACACAATTATGCAACATGATGTATAATGGACATAAAAAATGAATCTATTGAACAAAATAAGTGGTACATACTAGCCCATTATTGGTTCAGTCTCTATTAGGCATTCCTACACAAAAAGTTGTGGATACATTTCAGAATAGCTATCTCAAGGTCAGCAATGCATACCTGTTCTGCAGTCTCAGTTCTTTCAACGTTTATTACCATTTACTTTCTTATATTTTCATTTACTGAAGTGTGTCTATATCTGTGATAACCCCTACGGTATCACAAGATGTAAAAACATTTGCAGGGTTAAAGATATTGTAAAGGAATAAATTAAATATGTTTATAAAAGGGAATGTTATTTAAAATTAATATTTCAATGGAAAAAGTATTTAAATATACTCTTGATATATAATATCGAATATATTTAAAAGAAATGTATATATTTAAAAAGGGGGAAATTATACTTTTTGAAATATGATTAATATTTAATGTATTAAAAGGAAATAATACATGAAATGCACTTCATATTTAATACATTAAAAAGAAATAATATATTACATGAAATATATATTAAACAAGAGCTGTGAGACAGCATGAGTCCCTGCCTTTAGCTAAAAACATGCTAGCAATGCAGTTTCAGTTGTCAGTGGATCACAAGTGTATATAAAGAGGAAGAGATAGAAGCAAACTAAAACTATTATCTAGATCATGGCATAATTTTGACTCCCAAACAACAAACGAAATTTATTTCTTTAAACTAGCAGTTGTACTAAAATGAGGTATAATGGTTAAGTCGGTAGTAAAATATACTTCGAATTAATTTTAGAATATAATTCTATCATTTAAGTTAAAATTAAACTAAAAATATTTAAACAAGACAATAAACATAATTGAAGTCCTTTGGATGTTTAAACAAGACACAAACACAATGTATACTTTTGATAAATAATAAGTCAAAATCTTGTAATAAATTTATCAAGATTATATATGACAATGACATTTTACATAAAATTTACTAACATACCAAATAATTTTTAAAAAAAAGAAAATTAGATTATAACTTGAATAATAGAATAAAATCAAATTTTTTATATTTATTTATTAAATATAACATTATAAATTAAATTAAAAAAATTGATTTATAATTTTTATTTATTTTAATATTGTTGATTATATTATCATTATGATATTATTTTTTTAATAAATATGACATTATTATTATTTTCTTATATAATTATTAAAAACCCAAAGTGTATTGCATATCTTGGAAGTGTCCTTTCTCTTCCTTTATTACCATAAATCGATTTGGAATGACGAGAGCAATGTAAATTTACTGCAAGCTTCATTTAAATTTTCTTTAACCAATTTAAATTTTCTTTAATTTCTTTTTATATAAAATAATATTAATTTAATAAAAATAATTTGTAAATATTACATTTACATATTTATTATCTCATATAAGATTTCAAGATAATAAAAAATTTAAAAATAAACTTTTATAGAACATGAGGAAATTAACTTTGTGACAGACGTGCATCAAACTGAGAGGGAAAGAAATTTAAAATGTTTAATATTTTTAAATTTTTCTTCAACAAATTTAAAATTTCTTTAATTTCTTTTTAATTTAAAATAATATTAGCTACTGGGAGGTTTCCAAGATGAGATATGGTTGTGGCACTCCAAATTCCACCCTACAGGCGTACATGGCGGGTGAAAAGTGCATGCAAGCTTCAACGTGTTATGGCATTTAAGTCTGCTACAGAGCATCCCTCACCTGAACAGATTTTTGATGCTTTGTATCCATATATGCTTGGTGCCTTGTGCTCGGTGCTCTGTTTCTTCCCCTGCGGTTAACAAAGGGGTATACCGGAAAAGTATTTGGATGCGACTTTGGTACCCGCAGGAGTGATCTTGATGGGTTTATACCATGTTTATCTGGTTTACAAGATCGCCGACCATCCCAAAACATCAGCATGCGGCTAAGGGTGCACGCCATTATGAAGGTGAATGCTCTGTATTCCTAATTTCAATGCAAAATTGCAGAGAATTTATTTAAATTGTAGAGGACTTCAAGTCTAATTTACCATAATTTTGTATTAAAGGATTAAAAAAGGAGTTTTCACGGTGCAAACGATTAGGAATATACACTTTTGGCTGCAACCGCTAATGCTTGCTCTGTTGTGGGATTACAGTTGGGAGTGGAGAGTCGGCCTGATGAGTTTACTCTTTATGGGAGGACGGGTTCTGTGATGTCTTCTCTCAAGTGTATGTTGGTTTTGGTGTGTTTTTTGGAGGCATTTGTTTGCCATGCGCTATTACAGTCATGTGAGCTTTCTGATAACCGCACTGCCATCAGAGGTAGAGATGAAGAGCATTCAACATATCCATTTGTGCATATCCTGCATATCTCTTTGAGGCATTCTGGATTATGCTATCAATGATATGTTTTAGGAAAAATGGCCAAGCTTTGGAGGAAAAATATTACCATACCTTACAAAAAGTAGTTGTCGTGTTTCAAATCTCCTCGAACAATGTAGAAGGTCTCGCAGATGAGGCGGTGGACTTCACAGGCAGTAAGAGCTAGTGAAATAAGAGCTGGTGAAATAAATGCATTCGTACCTCAGCAATTAATGAGTTCCATGGAGAATGAGTGCGTATAATAAATTTGCCAATACCCATTATATGTCATGATCAATAGTTTTTATGAACAATAGTTTTATAGCAAATATTTAAAAATAAATAAAAAATAAACCCCAGCAAAAAATGAAACAGCCAATGACAAATCAAAAAATTAATAATTTTTAAAATAGTTTAATAAGAATAAAAATGAAACTTTGATATAAGATTAAATTTTTCAATTTACACAGTTATCAAAGCATATTAATGTTGGAGATGAAAACATTAGTTCCCTGCTTAAGGCAGGGACTAATAATTAAAAAGGTAATGTGGATCGTAATTAACATTTATATTTTATATTAAATGTTTAAATAAAAATAGAACGTGGTTACCGTGTAAAGGCTGGGTTACCTCCGCACCCCTTCATGCGGAAGGGGCCCGTGGGGGGACACAACCCCTCACAGGTTATAAAGGGAGGTAGCAAGGAGGAAGGGAAGGTAGCGGACTGCAGGGAAAGAAAGGGAGGGAGGTCAGCGGACAGCCAGGTAAGAACCCTGTCCTATATTAAATGAAGGTATAATATATGAAGGTTTTTCTTTATTACTAATATTAATAGGTAGGATTAAGGGTAAGGCTAATTAATATTAATTAATGAACAATGGGTAAGGGGTAAGTCCATTGATAGGTCATGTTCATAATTGTCTAGTGAGAATTTATACACATTGTAAGGTATAACATTCACTAGTTATAAAATAGGAACAAAAAGTAATCTTGTAAATGTTATATACATAAGTGCATATTAAGAGGGGTTTATGAATACAAGGTATTTTAAGAAACATATTGCAAATGTGAAGGATGAAAGGTCATGTTGATATATATATATATATATATATTAATTAAATAATGCATTAAGAGTTCATGTTAACATAAAGGAACATTTACGAACTAAAAACATTATGCAAATACAACGCTTGGTTGATTCAAACTCAACCAAGAAGGAAAGGATCGAGTCAATTCCCTTTGAGGACTTGGATGATGGAGGCATCATCCAGGACAAGGAAAGGCAAGGGTCTTCCTTGGCTGGCTTGGGTGTAAGAGGTTATACTCAAGACAGGACTCAAAGGTCGGGCCGATCCCTTCTAAGGACTTGGATGATGAAGGCATCATCCAAGGCAAGGAAAGGCAAGGGTCTTCCTTGGAGGGCTTGGGTGTAAGAGGTTACACCCAAGACAGGATTCGAATTCATCTTCGATTTCCTGGAGGGCTTGGAACCAAGGGGTTCCAAGAAGGCGGGCTTCACAGTCGCCTAAGGACATACCTTCGTATGGCATTCGTATCCTTTTTATTAGATAAAAATTATGATTATGTTAATTAAGCATCGAAGTTTGATTGTAATTTGGATTACTTATATATGTATATATATATGTTTGTTGTGTTCTAACAATCTGTTTTGCAAGTTATTGATCTCTAACTAGTAGGGACATTACAATATCAGTTGAAGTTAAAAGGCACACAAAAAAGGACTTTTAATATTTTCATTTGTTAGTGTATGTTATCAAAATATAAAACTTAATGGAAGTCGCTGCTTAAAACTGATGTGTGTCTTTGTAGGTAGTCTTGGTAGGTAACGAATAGCTTGGAAATTAAGAGTACTCTTGACAAGTGAAGGTTGTAGACAAACTAATAAAATTCTTCATCACTTAGATGTGCAGCTTCGCTCCTGTTGGTCTGTGTATAATTGATTGTACATGGATGGTTTATGACAGCCATTGTCTCTTCCCAAAATAGACAGACCTCATTTCTCTGTTGTACATGTATAGTAGTTAAGTCTTCCCTCATGAAGGCATGAATCACAAATAGAGTTTATTATTGTACCACCTGTATATTAGTTTAAAATATTCGAATGTAGAAACCCTGCCACCCTCTCTATGATATCTGTAACATTTTGTGTGCAAAAGAATCCAAAACATCTTTAGCAGCTATGAATCTGGAAATACTTATTGAACAAGAAACTGAATTGGAAAATGAATTTAAGTTTCATAACAACTTGAAAGATCTGCTGCAATTTGTCAAATGTGATCAAAGTGACTTAAAAAGCAATAATGTTTAGAATAATAGAGATTGTTTCTCAAATCTTGCCAATCTATAAATTGTTGGATTCATAATCCTAATGCAGATGTCAAATTAACTCACCTCTAAACTCTCAACAATCTATTATGCAAATCAGAATAACAAAAAGGAAATATAAAATAACGGAGCACACACACAAAAACAGCACATGTGACACGATAGTTTTCCTTTGGAGAAAACCCAAAAGGGATGAAAAACTCGAAGAAGGGTATACCTTTGGCATCCCATCGCTAATCAGTGCCAATATGTGGATTACACTGCCATAAACAGGGTCTTTTGAAGTTTTATAATTTCTACATCACACTCATTTGCCTACTCTTTGCTCCTGCAGCCACAAGAACTCTCTCACACCTTCTCTCCAATTCTATCTGGTACAAGAGTCACTTCCTGAGCCAACCAAGCCATTGAATGGTCTCAAATTCCCCTTTTAATTCCCATTCTTTGACTACTCAACTCTCCTTAGGATGAACAGTTGCTGGGGAAAAAAGATAGTTGCACATTTGCAACTGCCCAACCATCCAAGAAAGGTAACCTATCATCCATTTTCTAAAATTTAATGATCACCAGCTAGCAATAAGAAACATCAACAGGTATCAAAGAATGATTACAGATTTTATCAACCACACACCTAAAGAACAACAATTGTGGCCTTCCCACAATTTAAAAATCAATCAAACATCCAAAATACATGTTTTTCTGCATCTATGCACTTCGACAATGTCTTAACCACTTGAGCAATAATGCATGCACTTTAGCAGCTTCTCTTCAACACTTCATCAACCACATTCAATCTTTTATAAACACTCACAGCACCCTACAACACTTCATCAGCCAAATGATGACTTTTGGAACAGCCAAATCTCTTATGCAGCTTAAATGAACTTCAAAAACTACTAACAACTTTAGTAGCCGAAGGATCCTCTTCAACAACATTCCCTCAGCAACTACATATACTTCAACATCATGATCCATCTTCAGCAGCACTTTGTCAACCACTAAAGACACTTTGTTGATTGCTCTGATAGCAGCTTGCAAATTTTCTAGGTCTTGTTAACCTTGTCTGGCTCTTTATTTTGACCAAATGTCAAAATCCCTAATGGCCGCTTAAGCCCTAGTTACCTTTTCCTTTTCTTTTGTCGATGACTTGCTACTACCCGTTGTCAATCTTTAAGTTATAAAGTCAAATTTTATTATGTTGTTTGTTATCGACCCTATTGACCTAGTAACTGGTCTATCATGTTGCCCTTTAATTTTTCAATGCCCTTACTAAGTCTTTAAGGTATGCATGCTGCAGTGTGGTGATGACACTTTGTAATAGCCCTATGACGTAATCCCTCATACTTTATTTATACAAATAGAAATCTTCATATAGAAGTTATAGATCATAATCACATTAATTATTGTCAATAGTCAATATGACTTATTATTGACACTCGATATGTTTATTAATATATATTTATTCCCAACATATAATTTTATTAATTCACGGCTATTATATATATTAATATGATTAATTGTATTATTATATTATATTATTATATAAATATTGATATTATATAGAATATATAAGATTCGTTATTTTGAGCACCGATGGTATTAACAATGAATATATTGTGTTATTATTATTAGTGCGATATGGTTAAGTCTGTTCCCATGTGCTGCAATTATATTTAAGTTCTGCTCGTTAAACTTATGAGAAGCCATCGATTCAAATAAGTACTTGATAAAGAACAATTAATGAAGAGACAAAGTCAATGATTTGTTATTAGGAATCGTTGTGCATTGCACACACTCCCTGTCGCCGACAGGGTCCCCCCTTTTTCTTTTCTAATTTTCGTCTCGCCCCCGATGTGGGATTTTGATTTTTATCCGCCATTTGAGATGCAACAGGTAGTAGTGAAGAAATGACCCTGCAGGAGAGTGAGCCCGCCCAATTCCTTAAGTCCTGAGGAGTTCGTAAGAGGTCAAGCATGATCCCGTCCGTGATGGGAGGTTTGAATCATGAGCCGTACAAGGAGATGGGGCGTCTGTTAATTTAAGTTGCAAGGCCAAGGGGGTGAATTTGCAAAGAGTCTCGTAATTTTAGATGTTCAAAATTCTCACAAGGGAGACTAATTTTCGCATGAGTTTGAGAATCGGCTAAGTAAGCAAAAATGTCAGTTGTCCACGGATTTTGCAAAAAGGCCTTTTAGGTCGAAAATCGCAAAGTAAAGGAAAGGCGTTTATAATTTAAAAACTTTTCAAAAGCCTTCCTTGGGCTGAAAAATGGAGAATAGAAGGTAAAACACTTAACTTTAAAACTTGTCAAAAGGCCTCTTTAGGCCGAATTTTGAAAATCATGTGAATAGGCAAAAACCCTCCTAGCCCGAAAATTGCTAAAATGAGAAGTAAGGTTGTTTTCACAAAGTTTGCAAAAGGGGCTTTTAGCTCGAAATGAAAATGAAGGGAAAGCTTAGAACTTAAAAAAACTTTTTAAAACTCCCTTCGAGGCCGAAAATCGCAAAATAAGGAAAAGTGCTTAATTTAAAAACTTTTCAAAACGCCTCTTTGGCCTGAAAATGAAAACGAGGAGTAAAGCGCTTAATTTAAAAACTTTTCAAAACGCCCCTTTGGCCCGAAAATGAAAATGAGGAGTAAAGTGCTTAATTTATTAACTTTTCAAAACCCCCCTTTTGAGCCGAAAGTGAAAATCGCAAAATGTATAAGTTAGGCGTCTGTAATGTCCCCATTTTGCGAGCATCAGAGTTTGTAAGAATTAGCCTATCATTTGACCCTCGTAGGCTAACAATTATTGATAGAGGGCCTCGTGTGGCAGTTACTTGGTGATTAGAGACATTACTCTTCAGCTGGATTCAAGTTTTGGCCTTTGCACAAGTTTTTTGACTCAGATTGGCACACTTACTATTTATAGTAAGTTACTATTCAGGGTTTCTATTTTTAGACAGGCATCCAATCGCATGGAGAACAGGGAGAGTCAACTCCTGGCTCAGACGGCTTAGCAATCATGACAGCGATGATGAAACTTTGCATGAGCATGAGACAGCAGTGTTTTCACATGTGCAAAATGATCCTATTGAATTGTCACATGAAAGTACTCAGAAATTGGGTACTAATGATGCATTGTATGTGGAGGATTCATGTCATGGTGAGTCTGATTTTCCAGATCAGACCTTTGAAAACAAGCTAGAAGATTCATATGTTGATACGAAATCCCAAGATCGTGCTTTGGATGGGCATGCAGTTACTTTGAGAGTGGAGGTGTGTGAAGATACTGTCATACCAGCAACTTCTACCTTATCAGTTGAGCCATCCTTTGAGGTACAAAGCAGCAGTACCTTAGATGTTGAGGTGTGCATGGATGAAAGCACACATGATGCTGCATATCATGTAGTGAGTGATGACGAATCAGCCTCATATCATAGTGCATATTGTGAACCGGAAAACTTGTATGGGGGTCATAAGTTACAAAATCCTCATCATTTGGTTGGGCAACTAAAAGTGAATGACAATATGATTGCCACAACCATTGAGCATTTTGATGTTGCTCGTCAGATGTTGGCTACCTATGGTTGGAGTACTCCTTTGACAGATGAGCATGGTGATAGTGGTTTTTCCCTTGCAAAGATACATGCACTTCGAGAAGCAATTGGAATGATGAAACAAAATTACCTAAAACTACTTGCGGATAGGGATTTTCTTCTCGAGTGGGATTGCATTTGTTATGATGCATTGAAGGGAAAGGAGGAGCAGGTCGATGAGCTCACTCATGAGCTTGAGGTGACTATGGACTCATTGCAGAGTGCCGAGTTGGCTCTTCAAGAGTCACAGTTACAGATTGAGAAGCTTACCGAGGAGTTGAGTTTGGCACAGTCTTCACCAACTGCAGATATAGTACAGTTATATACAGAGGCAGTTAATGAGGATTTTATATCCACTGGTTGTAGTGAGGATGTGGTTACATCTATCACAGATATAGGTACGAAAGTTTCAGCTGGGATGAGTACCTTGGTTGAGAGCAGTAGAGAACCACTAGTTGCATCAAGTTCTCCTGAGGTCAGTACTGTGACAGTTGATGCAGGACAGTTTACTGGTAGCTCTTGTGTCACAATGGTGGATTCTCTTGAGAGTTGTGTGGTAGTACACAACGCTACTCCGTCCTCACAGGGCATTTGCAGAGTGTCATCTAGTTGGGAGTATGGCTCCCATGTTGATTTGTTTCCATCTCCTGGAAGCAAATCTGTCACTTCATCCCATGCAGCTGATTTTGGATGCCAGCTTGTTGTTTTTCAGAATCAAAGGGATCAGCTGCTCGATTCAAGTGTTGTTAGTGATGAGCCATTGATAGAGGTTGGAGCATTTTACCGCGACTACACAGTGAGGAGTGCTCATCATTTTTCTTTTGATCCACACACAGAGGACTTGATGATGCATCCGTGTGGATTGGCTCCGAGATGCCATCCTTTGTGGGATGGGTATTCATCATCTTCAGAAGATGGGATTAGCAGTTGCGAGCACCCGACTCAGCAGTTTATGGGGGATTACTTGCAGGGACAGCTGTCAATTATACATCATGCTGATATGTATCCAACAGGGTTTGCTACTTCTATGTCACAAAGTTTTCTTATGGGTAGATGGTTACAGGATGACTATGGTGTCAGTGGGCATGATGGTTTGGTTAGTTATCACATCCATGGGAGTTTACCGAGAGCTGTAGAGAGATATTGTGTTATAGACGCTTCCAGATATTTTTATCTCTATATGGCGAATGGAGGTGGGGTTCAGTTGTTTTGGGATCCAGGAGGCGACAGGTTTGGCACAGTGTATTGGATGGGTCCCATTGGTTTGCTTCACCACTTCTGGCATGGTGAAGTTGAGATTAGAGTAGCGCAGAGGAAGTCTGAGGGTATTAGGCTTGGCAGACTTCCATTCTGGGTTTGGGATCCAGGGATATTGTGCGCAACTATGTTTATGTTGGTGCTACAGGAGTCGGTTAAGGATGTGTGGGACATTTCACAATTCTTCTTTTGGGCCTCCCGAGGATTGGAGTTTCTTTGCAGTGGAGATTGCTTGGGGACAAGCAATTTCAGGGAGGGCGGACTGTAATGTCCCCATTTTGCGAGCATCAGAGTTTGTAAGAATTAGCCTATCATTTGACCCTCGTAGGCTAACAATTATTGATAGAGGGCCTCGTGTGGCAGTTACTTGGTGATTAGAGACATTACTCTTCAGCTGGATTCAGGTTTTGGCCTTTGCACAAGTTTTTTGACTCAGATTGGCACACTTACTATTTATAGTAAGTTACTATTCAGGGTTTCTATTTTTAGACAGGCATCCAATCGCATGGAGAACAGGGAGAGTCAACTCCTGGCTCAGACGGCTTAGCAATCAGACAAGTACATCAAGAGATATTAAAGTTTAAGTGACTTAAGTGATTTATTTAATATTTTAATATTATTATAAAGTTCTAAAGTAATTTTATAATAATAAAGTCACTTTAATATAATAAAGTGCATTAAATGAATAATTTAATGTGGGAATAAATCTTTTATCCCACATTGGCCAGGAAGGTGTTTGAGCTCTCTTAAGGAAAGAATAAAAGGAAAGGCAAGAGTTCATTCTCGGCATCCAGTTGATGAATAGTATTTTGATTGATTTTTATTGTGGAGCCTAGGGTTTTCGCAATTTTCTTCTTTGATCATAGGAAACGAAAACTTCCTATTGATAGTAATTTTGAAGGTGTGAAATAACACCTGAATTATTGCAGTTGTGGGAAAGAATACTTCAGTTCTTTCATTTGTGCAAATTGGTGAAGTTTTCTACAAGGGTTTGAAGTTTATTGTTGAAGAACATTTATAGTTGGTTGTGAATCATCCTTCTTTGGCACATGGAGTTATATCATTCTTGTTGGGAGAGATTATCAACAAATTATTCAAGGTTTTAAGAGCAGATTGCAAGTTTGTTCTTGCTGCTACAGTGCGCATGAACAGTGCCGTGAACAGTGCGCTACAGTGCCGTGAACAGTGCGCATGAACAGTGCCGTGAACAGTGCGCATGAACAGTGCCGTGAACAGTGCGCTACAGTAGTTGGAGTTCTATAGAAGGGGATTTAGAAAGGTTGAACAGCTATATATATTTGACAAGGGATTTGCATATGAGGAGAATCAAACCAATATATCAAGGCAGCCATTGAAATACCAGGTTTTCTATCTATGGCCATTGTATTAGAAAATCATTACTTCATTGCCTCATTTTCTATTATGATTATATCATGAAATATTTGGAGGTTGCATATGTTTAATGGAGATATAATTTGCATATTCCACATTCATGGTAACATTCAACATTGATCAGCCATTTAGCTTTCATGCCAATTGTTTGCTTAAATGCCTAATGGCTGTAGGTGTACTTTGGGATGCATGACAAGTGTTTGTCTTAATGTCAACTAGCTGTACTAGTTAATTTCAGTCATTACATGTGTGGAAAGGTCTAAAACAGCTAGTATATCATTTCTATAACAATTTTGCATTGTTAGAAGCTTTCCATAACTTCATTTGCAGCCTACAAACCCAAAGAAGACAAAGAAAGAATTCACTACAGCGGCTTCAAACATTGTATGCCAAATGTTTGACAATATTCCTTGGTGTTCATATAAGCAAAACAGGGTCAGATTAGCCAAGGGATATTACAGCGTCACTTTTAATAACTTGCGAAAAAATGCCTTTAGCCTGAAAAATGCCAATGCAAGAATGGTGTTAACTTAAAACATTTTTTCAAAAGGTCTTTCCAGCCCGAAATACAATGCATGAAAGGCATTTAACTTATTAAGCTTGCAAAAAGACTTTTTGGCCCAAAAATGCCAATAAAGGGAAGGCGTCACTTAAAACATTTTCAAAAGTGGGTTTTAGCCCGAAAATGGTCAAACATGAAAATCGTGCAAGTCAAGAAAGAGGCGTTAAAATAAAACTTTGCAAAAAGCCTCTTTAGGCCGAATTTCAAGCATGGAGGCACCATCTTTAAAACTTTTTAAAACCCCTTTTCTAGCCGAAAACGCGAAATTTAGTTGGGCGTTCATAGACATTTTCAAAAGTGGGTTTTAGCCCGAAAATGGGCAAGCATGAAAATCGTGAAATATATAAGTGAAAGCGTAAAACATAAAAGGCTTTTTCAAATGCCTCTCCCAGCCCGAGATCAAGTTGAGGAGAGAGGTATTTTCCTCACGCTATTTTGCAGAGCCTTCCTTTGCGCCGAAAATGCGAAGTTCGGGAGTGTGGTGAAGGTGTTAGATTTTGCATTCACCTCTATTTTGCCGAAATACAAATCGCATAAGGAAAGGGGGCGTTGTTCTTAGACTTTTCAAAACCCTCCCTCAGCCCGAAAACCCTTGCAGTCCAAGGTCGTGCAAAAGGAAGAGAATTTGAAAGGCATTAGAATTTGCAAAATCGCCCCCAAGTCTCCAAAATCTCAAGAATCGCACTTTGCAGAAGGTCGTTTTTGGCCGAAGATCATTCTATGTTGGGCAGTCCGCCAAGTAAGATTCGATTCTCTCCTTCAAATCATTAGTTTGTGCAAAATTGGTCATGATGTTTAACCGGATGATAGAGAGTGGATCGGAAAGTGAAGTTTTGTAGATCGTTATTTTTAGAAACATCAAGCCCAGCATGCAATAACAATAACCAACTAGGGAAATTAACCTTGAAATAAAAAATTCAAACTTAGAGAAATTTTGAATATTTTAAATCTGAACTTAAGCAAAACTCTTTTCCCAGTGCGAAACATTGGCAATCATCAAAACATCCGAACCCTAAGTCACAAGCTAGAACATTTGCCTTAGCCGCCGTAATCCATCGAAAGCGGCATTTTTGAAACCCGCTCCATGTAGCAAAATTTAAACAAAACCAACTTAATTTTTTGCTTCAAATAGCATTTCGTTTCCAAATAATCAAGCTCTTTGTATTGAAGCGTCATGCTTTCTCAAATTCAATTTTCCCATTGATCATTGGTTCTATGCGCTAACGTCGTCCTCTGTTTTGGCTAACCCTTTTCTGTTGCCTTATCTCATCTTGTAATCCATGTCCGGTTATGCAAGATAGATGCCTAGATTGGCGGTTGAATCCTCAAAGACACCTGGTGCAACCGGAACGTCTCGGATTTCCAAGTCTGGCATTCCCCGCAAGGGCGAGAAAATGAAGTGCCAATACCAAAGGGGAGGAGTTATGGAATCAAGGGTCCAGAGTATATGGGAGAACATAAGAGACACAAATTTGGACCACATAGACATTCAAGATTTCAGGAACAGGGCATACTCTCCAAACGCCTATGGCAAGCCCAGGCGGATGATGGAGAGCAATATTGCTCAAGCAGCAGGTTTCCCTCCGGCCGTGCAGAATTATGAACTAGGGGTTGAGGCTGCTAGACATTATCAGCCAGAAACTAGATTAGTGGTGCTAGAGGGGATGGTGCTAGCTGATTTCACACCTGAGGCCATTGGGGAGGCATTTGATATCCCATTTCCCGATAATCCTATTGCTACAACAATTGATGAGGCGCAGGTCGCTTATGACATGAATCCTGCTAAATGCAAGATGTTGATAAACGAAGAATGGTACAAAGAAAGAAGACCCTCAAGCATCAGGATCAATAAAAAGACCACTAGAAGTGATTTTCATAACGAGTATGGTGATATGGCCACCTTACTCAGTTGGGTTATGGGCCTCTCCCTCAATCTAAGTTTTTTGAGGAATAGATGTTCTACTTTACTGAGCAGGTATTCATTGGGAAGTCCAAGTTTGACTAGGCTCAAATCATCAGCGACCATAGATGGAACACTCGCAGAGTACTCGTCGAGTTTTTCAGCTCTACGAGTGTTTACGACTTTAACTCGCAGCAAAAACTCGCCAAGTTTCTTTTAAAAATTCAGCTAGACTAAAAAAAGAGGCCCAAACATGTGAAAAAATTATCAATTTTTGTTTTTTCAGGTCAGTTTCATTCTCTTCATCAAAATATACACATGAAATATAACATTTAAGTATAAGTGGGAAGCTGCGCTGATGGAAACTGTGCTGCCCCCAAACCCCCGTCGAAAAATATAGGGGGAAACTGCGCTGATGGAAGTAGGGAAAATTTAACCTCTGAGTCTGATTAGGCTCCATATAACAACATAATTAGCATTGAAGAAATCCTGGTATTATACATTTTAGAGATGAAAGTTTGAAACTATGAGTATGAATGATGAAATTTCAAATATTGCGCGTTTGTAGATCTCCACCAAGATCTAGACCTATCTCTCTACCCCTCTTTTTCTCACCCTCAAACCCTGGCGAGGGGTGCTACTTTCAACCTAATTTTAATTTGCATATGCTTGGTGGCAAAGTTGGGGTGGAAATACCCCAAATCTCAAAAAATTTGCCCTCAGAATCTTATGTCAACCTTGTAGTTCATCCAGATGTGAGCACAATTAGAGCTTGTTTGAAGCCATCAACACAAAGAAGAGGAGCAAGCTAGCTCAAAAACACCTTAATGACCTTGTCTTTGTGCAATATAATCTTTGCTTGCGCATAAGGAAGGTAGAGGAAGTAGCAGGTGGTCCACTTGACTTGGATGATATAGATCCTTACAGTGATTGGACTTCACAGGAGCAGCCTCCATTGTTTTATGAGGATGACAACACTGATTTGGAGAGGCAAGCTATGGAGGAGGAGGGAGGTGGATTTGGTTTCACGCTGGATGACATTGAGGAGGAAGAGGATGAGGATGAGGAGTCATTGCTAGTGCCACAAGCAAGTAGTGACATAGCTTCATCCAGGATGGAGGATGAGCCAGCCATACCGAGCGAGGAGGCACAGTCACACCCACTACAGACTTCTAGGACTAGACCCTCTAGTTTTACCTCTCCCCTAGTTTTAGCTAGAGCTGGGAAGAGGAAGTTGTAATTGTAATTTGTAATGATGTATTTACTTTTGGTTTTACAAAAACTTACTATTTTGCTTCCAGCCATCAGCATTCCTCATGAGGATGCGATTTTGTAGACACTTTGCATTTAAATATATCTAGAATCAGCTTGTTTCTTTTGTGTTATCATTTATTGACTCATTGGATGCATCTTCTCATTAAATTTTGCAAAAACAAATGCATTTTTTATTAAAATTAAGCGTGTTTTTACGTTGCCAAGTTTTTCGCCGAGTTTTTGCCAAGTTTTTTTCTCAGGGGCTTGGCGAGTCGAGCCGAGTCGCGAGTAGTCCAACTATGTCAGCGACAATATCCATACACAGCTGATCAAGCTTGAAGAAAAGAAGTACTTTACCATGACTTCCTACTTGATTTACATGTTTGCCCGACACCAGCCACTGACAGGGTTAATCAAGAAAGGTGAGATCAAGAATGGGCCGAATCAGGTAAAGGTATATGAATGCTACCCTCAGCTGCATTATTATGACATTGCTCAAACAGAAAAGAATAACATTGCTTACGCAATTGGTCAGTATGAGCGTGTCAATGATGCCTTTACAATGCACCTAGTCAAATTAATGCAAGGAGGATTGCACATAAGGCTCTCGGAATAGGCTATCATTTTGATCTGGAAATATGGTGCATGGTTTATCCAATTTCCTAGGTGTTGTGACGTATTCACACATTGCCCCATTGCAAATGGGGACCCCTACCTTTTTGCTTTCTAGGGTTAGTTTAGTTTGCTTGGTTGTTTGGTCTTGGCTTTTAGTCTTTGCATTGGAGAGTTGTCAACGAGATCATTAGGATAGTAGACTCTGCTTGAGGTAGGTGGATCTCCTCACGAGGTCAGGTCAATTCAGTGATTAGGGGTTATTTAGATCATTCCTAGGGTGTTTTTGTGTACTATCTGGTCGCACTTCAAGTTGCTAAATCAAACCTTGGTTGAATGCATAATGTCCTCCTAGGTCCCATCCCTTACATCAAGGGCAGAGCGAATTTGCCTTGAGAAGTCTAAAATGTCATCTTGATCCTCAAATGTCCTGAAATTTGGTTAAGTCTGGAATGTCATCCTGATCCTAAAATTTGACTGTCTGGAAAATTGAAGAATCCTCCAAAAACTAGATTTTGCATTATAACTCTGGGAGGTCCAAAACCACTCTCAAACATCCTGACAATATATATGGAATATAACTTAAAGTACTTAAATGTTATATTCCATATATGAATCCTGACGGAGAGGCTAAAATCATGAATTTCGCTCCTGACCCTTCCAAAGGATTCAGAGCGAATTTCAATTTCGCTCCTGACCCTTCCAAAGGGTCCAGAGCGAAATTTCACAAAGGACATTAAATTGTTCACCTAAATCATTGAATGGTTGAGCAAATTTGCAAGGATATGGAAGGAAATGGATCTAGGATCAAGTCTGAGACAAAGTCAAGTCAGTTTGAAGGTGATTTGAACCTAGAATAGGAATTTTGCTCCTGACCCTTCCAAAGGGTCCAGAGCGAATTCCTCTATAAGACACTCTACATTGCCCAAAGCCATGAACTAGCTCATTCCCAGGCATTTGTGAAGGCAAAACACTTATTTGGAGTGAAGAAATGTCAAAATGAAGTCAAGATTTGAGCCCAAGGAGGAATTTCGCTCCTGACCCTTCCAAAGGGTCCAGAGTGAAATTCATATAAAACCCTATTTTTCACAAAATCTTGAGCGATGTGTCAACTTAAAGAGCAAATTTGCATGGTCATGATGGAAGGAAGCCTAACAAAGTGTGTCCAAGGCATGAAAAGGAGAAAGGAAGTAAGAAATTAGCTCAAAATGAGAATTTCACTCCTGACCCTTCCTAAGGGTCCAAAGCGAAATCCTCATTTGACCCTCAATTTTGGCCTAAGGCATTGAAAATGAAGATTTTTGAGCCAAGTGGATGGCAAATGGACTTGAATATGGCGAGAGGAGGGTGAGTTTGATCAATTTTGAAGATGAATTGGATGAAAGAGGTGAGAAATCAATCAAGAATGTGAATTTCGCTCCTAACCCTTCCAAAGGGTCCAGAGCGAAATTCTTAGAAGACACCTTTTTTCTTCCTTGTTTGCACTAAAAACCTTGTTCCTTGGACATGGTGGGGGTAGATTGATATGTTCTTTCCTTACGAAGTGATTGAAAGCATTGAAAAGTGAGGATTTTGTCCAAGATTGTGAATTTTGCTCCTGACCCTTGCAAAGGGTCCAGAGCGAAATTCTTCATAAACCTCATTTTCTTCCTTGTTTAGACTACCAACCTTGTTCCTTGGGCGTATTTGGAAGGGAAATGACATGTCTTTGCCTTTTGAAGTGATAAAATGTGAGGAAGTGAAGGATTTTGGCCTAAAACTAGAATTTTGCTCCTAACCCTTCCAAAGGGTCCAGAGCAAAATTCCTAAAATCTATCTTTTCCTCTCAATTTTGTGTCTAGCCAAGTGTGGATCAAGATTGAAGATGTCCTTAGGCATGGCTTTGAGTTGCTTATGATCACCAAACGTGAAGGAATTGAGCTAAAACTAGAATTTTGCTCCTGACCCTTCCAAAGGGTCCTGAGCGAAATTCTTGAAAGACACGTATTTTCCCTTGGAGATGGTCAAATCCTTGGTTTTTATGGCATAGATAGGTGTCGAGTGACGTGTCCTTGCCTTATGAGGTGGTTTGGAGTTGAAAGAATGAAGAAATGTGCTCAAAACTAGAATTTTGCTCCAGACCCTTCCAAAGGGTCCAAAGCGAAATTCCCAAAATCCCTCTTTTCCTTCAATTTTTGTGTCAAGCTAAGTATGGATCAAGGTAGATTAAGCTTGGAAGGACCCCTAGGCATTCCGTTGAATTGATTGTGGCCACCAATGATCAAGATTTTGAGCTTAAACTAGGATTTCGCTCCTGACCCTTCCAAAGGGTCCAGAGCGAAATCTTAAATAGGTCCTGTCCCTGGCCATGATTTTTAGCGAAATTCTCCTTTCTAGCCATTTTGAGGGTCAAACAAGTGTTGCATGCATGGGAGAGGGATCCAAAGATGAGAGTCCAAGTATAGAGAGTGAAAAGGATAGACCTTGGTGAAGGAAAACAAGCAAATCAGGAATTTCGCTCCTAACCCTTCCAAAGGGTCCAAAGCGAAGTTCTCAATTTCACCTAATTTGCTCATGATGAAGGTCAAGTGGTGGATTCCTACGCTTTGGTGGAGAGAAGGCTAGCATATGCTTGTCTTGGAGGCATTTTGGAGTGAAGAAATGATAGAATTTGAGCCTAATTCAAGAATTTTGCTCCTGACCCTTCCAAAGGGTCCTAAGCGAAATCCTTAAAAACTCCATTTTGCTCCAATTTTGCATCAAACTTGGTATTGATTGAGATTGAGGGCATCCTTAGACATGCATTTGAGCAAGTCATGGTCACAAGTTGTGAAGATTTTGTCCTAGAATGCAAATTTTGCTCCTGACCCTTCCAAAAGGACTAGAGCGAAATTCCCTATAGTTCCTGTCCTTGGCCTAGGTCTAGAGAGAAATCCTCTTTTTGGTCTTTTTGGGGGTCAAATCAATGATGTCTTCAGGAGAAAGCGATTCAAAGGTCAAGAGAAGTTCAAGGTAACGAGATGATGAAATTTGAGCTAAAATGCAAATTTCGCTCCTGACCCTTCCAAAGGGTCCAGAGTGAAATTCTTATAGGGCCTGTCCCTAGTGAGGATCTTGAGCGAACTTCATTTTAATGTCTTCTTGTTAATGATTTAAGGTAAAAGTGTTATGACCAGGATAAATATATCATGTGTGCTTAATCATCTTTTGGTTTGTTTTGCAAATGGAAGAAAATCAGGCCAGGATGAGCAAAGGAACCGCACCATTCATATTGCCACCCCACCTATAGATAAACCAACAGATCAAATTGCATTAGTTGATTATAATATTGCGACCATCCCAATAGGGTGAGCCACCAAAGAGCAAGAAAGGGAAGAGTTCAAAGATTCCATGCAGAATATGCTCAGACAGCTCGACAAAATGACCACTGAGAGAGACATGTACCGAGCTCGTGCTGAGCAAGCTGAGGGGTACATTGATCACCTGCTGAAACCGCTGCAACATGTCGTTGAATCCCATGTTCCCCCATTGGTATTGGCACAAAGGACTACAACCGAGTTTGAAGGAGTGCGTGATACCGCAAAGGCCGTCAGGGAATGGATTCGGGACATTAAAGAAAAGGGAGAGTAGATCATTGAAGATGTGAAGGAAATGGCCCACCACCGAGAGACCATTCACGTCAAGATGTTTGAAGTGAAGAGGGAATGTTTCAAGGTCCATGAGGTGGTTGGTGTGATTCTTCCCCTCATAAGGGCTCTTTTCTGGACCCACACGCAGATTCCCACATTGCCTACCATCCTGGATCCCTATGACATCAGCACTTTCAAGGAGTGGTACTGGACTGCCAACATGAAAAATGATACGAAAGATACCATTTATAAAGAGCAGGAGTGCAAGGAAATTTTGTCAAACATGAGGGATCTTGGTGGAAAGATCCTTAGATCAATGGTCCTTGGCTGGAAGAATAGTATGTCTGATAATGAAGTACAACCAAGGTGGGAGGATAGGCTAAGAATTGATAAGGTAGCATACTCCATAGAGGACCTAGAATTTGCCAGTGGGCTGCATGCGGACATATTAAGTTTTGAGGCTCATCGGTCCAACTGGAAGGATGGATTAAAGCATGTAGATCACCACCTGGAGGGTATGCAATACAAAATACGCCATCCTCCTATGCCTCCAAGCAAGGTGTTGTTCCAACTATGCATCAAATTTCAGGATTACATCCGAGAAGAGCGTACAGTAGGTTGGGACATCTGGAAGGAGTATTTGAACGACGAGGCTGAATTTTTGGAAAAAGGGTCCACAGCAGAGAAGGAAAAAGTGCTTTCCTAAAGTATATGTCCCTTTTTAAATCTTAAAATGCACTTTTACAGACATAAAGTTCTTTCCTAACTACCAAAGCTGTTGTAAATTTTGAGCTCCGTGCATGTGCACTTTTTGGAGCAGCTTTATTGGGTAGTTATTGATTACCTTTTCGGTAGTTATTGTTTCCCCTTTTGATTGTTGTTGATACTTTGCCTCCCATTTATGGGTATGGAAAGTTTTGATAGAGGATGAATCTGGCCCACTTGTCTAAGTTTAATCTTGGCCATTCACCTATTTTGAGAACTCTATATAAAGGAGTTAGTTTCTCCTTTATTTCAGGCAGAAAAAAAATATTGTTGCAAAAACTCTGACAAAATATATATAGAATTTAATGGATGTTAAAGCTCTGTCTTTTTTACTGTGAGTGCATGGTCCTCTTCTCTATCAATTTTATATTTCTGCAACTGTATTTATTTTCAGACAGTTTATTTATGCATGTATTTGATGGAAATCTTGGTTCATACCATTAGGAAATAGTTGCTTATTATTCCCTCTACATGGTTAGTCTAAGCCTTTTTTGTGCTAAGTTCGGTTATTAGATTTGGATGAATGGGTGGAAGAGTCCATCATTTGTATTTAGTAACTTGAAAATTCAAAATCCCTAAATGATTGCACTGGTTTTACCTAGTTGTGCTAATTAGCTGGCAAAGTAATTTCTAGTTATTTTAAGACTTCCGTCTATGTGCTCAAATATGTTGTCTTAGTTAAATTAGCTAGCTGTTCTTATTTACGCTTTATCCTTATCCCCCCTTTTTTTCCTTTTTTATTAAAAGAAGTCCGCAAGTCAACCTGAAGTAGCATCAATTAGAAGCAAATCAGATGAAATAGGACTGTAATATTTTAGGGAACCTATGCGAAACCAATTCTGTATCACCGTAAGTCCCCTTTATGTTTCCAGCAAAACACATCAACTACTAAGCTATCCTGCAGTCAAGACCTGACAACCGAAACATTGAGGTCATCCCCATTGATCAATTTAAGCATTAGGGATTTCCTTATCTCAAGAGAGGATAGGATTCTTAGCATTCTATTCTGCGTTGGCCGGATGAAGTCGTAGTTCTGCAACTTAAGACACATCAGCAGGTACCTTGCAGCAACTTGAGTCTAATCGACCTTTCCAATGATATATTCGGGATATGCAAGATCCCCAAATACATGAAAAAACCAAAAAAATCAAAAAATCTGAAAACACCAAAAATATTTCTGAGTCAGTATGTTGAGTCAACCATTTCATGAAGAGTGTCTGCAATCCAAAATTTTCCAGATCCAACAAGGGCTTAGTTTGCAACTACATCCCAGGCAGCTGTCTGAATTTGCATCTGCAGCTCACTACAAAATTCATGGCACCACTGCGCATGAAGAACTGAATTGATTGACATTTTTGTCAAGAGTCGAGCTCACATTACAGGGGCAGATATTCTTTTGGGATATCCCCAAACCAGAGGAGAACGTACAGCCGGATATCCCCAATCCTCCATCAAGCATTGAGGAGTTTACAAGATTTAAGGATCAGATTGAGAACCAGTTTGGTCTTGATGAGGAATTACGGTTGGAGAGCGTGTTGTCACCTTGGTGGTGCAGAATTCACCGCACCCCACATTCAGAATTCACCTGCTCGCTATGCATGGAGGCAGTTAGTCAAGTCAAAGCCCAATATGGACTGTTGGAAGAACCAGAGGAGCCCATCACCAACAAAGAATGGAGTGCCTACCTTGTTGCAGACGAGTACAGAAGATCGCAAAATCAATGCAGCGTCACACTCCCCGATGATGAACCTGATGATGAAAAGATGGAGTTGCCAAGTGTTGAGCAGGGTGAACCAATCAGTCAAACTGTGACAGCAAATGATTATGTTGTCCTTGCATCGAAAGAGGATGTGACAGCAGGTGACTGTGTTGTCCGTGCACTTAATAAAGATAGGGTTGAAGAGGATGTTTTTGAGAATGATCCTGTGAGCTCCATAGATCAACCCAACACCAAGGAGCAGTTTGCAACAGCCCTGTCAATAGACAATGCAGTCCAGGAGTTTGTCGAGGACGTTTTTGAGGATCAATCAATCAAAGAGTCCCTGTTGTTTGAAGACGTGCTGACAGAAGTGCATAAGGCTACATGGTTCATTCAATCCGAAGATACACCGATAGATGATGCACCACTCTTTCTTGAGTTCGAGTTCGGTTTCAAGACTGATTTTCAGCCTGTGCAACCTAATGTGGAATTTGATGCTGATTTGCACACACCGGACGCTATCAAGATGTTGCACCACCAATTGCGACCTCCTGAGGAAGCTACTAAAGATCTTCTCCCACCGCATGACACTCTGCATGACTCAGAATCGCACCAGGTTGTTTCTTTCCTTTCTAATGTTAATTCTGAAAAAATTTCGTTTAATTTTGAATATTCTAGGAAAACAACCTGTAAATGGATTAACCACAGACCTAATGAACTCCCTCAATTGATAATTTTGCCCGATGCCCTGGTTAAACCTGAGAGTGGCCAATTGAAAATTTTCTTTTTAGAGTATAAAGACAAACCAGCCAAATTGAGAACTATTCCCGCTGCCTTGTTACTGTTGCACATACTGAAAAATCACCCCGAGTCAACGCATGCATATAGTCCGCATTTTGTACAGTCGGTTTCTTCTTGTACATAGTTAGTTTATGTTTTTGTTTTCTGTTTTAGTTCATTTTTTGTTTTTAATTTAGTTTCCCTGTTTTGTTGCTTTAGTTTAGTTTGCTTTGCCGTAGTGTAGGTGTCCTTTCGGAAGGGGTTGTCTCCCTGTCAGTTTTTGTAGGGGTTTGTTTGCTTTTCCCAGCATTGGTGTGCAAAGTCCGGAAGTTTTTTTCGTTTGTTTCATATTTTTGCTTCAGCTACCATTACAACAATTTTTGCAATAGTTCTATGCTACTTTTAATCTACTAACTGCTAAATACTTCTAACTCCTAAAAAAATCTAACCTTCTAAAAAAACTCTAACACTTTACAATGAGAGGCATCCTGCCTTTTATAGATTTTACAAAATGAACCAAAGGCCAAGATGAACTGCATCCAACAGCTGCAATCTACCTTCCAGAAGCATGGCAGCTTTAACCCATGCCTAATTAATCCACAGTTATCCTCCCAACCACTTTCTCAACTACCTACAACTATCCAGCATCAATTCAAATCAATCCAGTAGTTGGAAATAACTGACTTGTGTCCCCTCACTTTAAATTCATTAGACGGGGCCCACAAGTAGTCATGTACATTAAACAATTTTAGTTTTTACAAATTGTCTTTCTGGAATTAATTCCAGTTGTGCATTTCTGAGAATGCATATTTGTAGCATTTTGTGTGCTCTTTTGTCTTCAATCTTGTTGGTTCAGGTGGTGGCGCTCCTCGTAATTGCCATTTTGATCTTGCGTTCCTACATCTTCACTTCCTAGCTTTGATTGCAATCACGTCTTCAATTTGAGCTTCAGGTTTTCTCCCGGCTCTTTCAACGACATCGTCGACTTGCAAACAATCGATCTCAACTTGAATCAATCATCTCGCAAAATTAAATATTTTTAACAAATATTAAATTCCTTAGGCAATATTGGGTTTTGTTTCGCCGAAGACAAAAGATGTTTGCCCTTAAAACAATATAACTCCCCCTTGCGAAATTAGGGTTTTCAGCGAACTTCTCTTGACTTAATGCTAGCAAACTCGGCCATTTTGGGAAAAGTGCAGCTTACTTTATACGTCCAATTCGGGCACTTGGAGAAGAATGAAAGACTTATACTTTGCTTTACAATTTTAATTAAATAGCCAAATTTTAAAACGTTCCCCTTATAAAACTCGGCACCTTTGGCTAAAATGAACGACCCTTTTTGCCTTTCATCGCCTAATAAAAATCGCCCCTAAGTTTATTTTGCCCTTTTCATGATACAAAACTCAGCTATTTCAGAAGTATTGAGCGATTTCTTTTGGGTAGGTACCTTATGCCTTTAGTAGGAAACTCAGCATTTTTCCCTAAAATGTGTGATTTTGGTTTATGTTTTACGATGCCAAACCCTTTGATAGAAAGCTCATCTTTTTCAATCAATATGTGCGAACTTTGGTTTGGCTCTAAATGCTTTCTCTTTTAATTTCGGGTTTCTTGGCCTTAGTGTGCGAATCTCACTTAACATGTGGGGTTTTATTTTAAACGCCCCCTTTTGAAATTCGGCCAATTGACATGTTTTGGGCGATTTTTCTTGAAGTTTAAGTGCCTTCTCTTTTTGATATCAAACTCAAGGTTTGTTATTAAAATGTCGAACTTTATCTCCTTAGATATAAAACTCGAGTATTTTGCAAGTATTGTGTGATTTTTTTTACTTGCAAAGTTGGGGCAAATGCCGAGCTTTGTTTTAGGTGCTTTTCCATTTGGCAATCAAATTCAACATTTTATAGAAATGTGCGAGCTTTCATTGTGTCATTTCAGACGCCTTCTACTTGCCACAAAACTCGGCCATTTGACTAAAAAAAGACGACTCTATGTAAGACGCCCCTCACAAAACTCGGGCATTTTATTAAAAATGCGTGACTTTTCTCAACAACCTTGGACTTAAGAAACAAAATGCCTCCTAAAACTCGAGCTTCTAGCTTGAAATGCACGATTTTTGTCAACATGACTCGATTGTTTCTCATGAAAGGAACGATTTTTACATGTCTCGACTTTGGGATGCAACGACTAGGGCTTTGTTTCCCCTTTCCAAGTAATTTCGGGCATGCAGAGGAAAACGTGCAATTTTTCTGAAGGCATTTTTGACTTGCAATTTTCATTGTTTGCCCTCTCTGCTGACCAAACTCAGACCTTTGGGAGAGGATGTGAATTCGAGGTTTATTTCGGCTTTGCAAGGCGATTTGTAGAGGTTAATTCATCGTTTTGCTTCCATTCGCCGAACTTGGGGCGCTATTGAGATTTTATCAGCAAAATGGAGGAAATTGCAACTTATACTTTGGGATCATATCAACACCGGAGATGGCTTGGGAGACTCAGGCTTTTAGGAGAAAACATGTGATTTCTTGCTTTGTCCTGACATTCATAGCCTCTTCCTTTCTCTTTTCGTGAGTTTACTTTAGACACGGGGGTCCCCTGCGAAGAAAGGGCTGTGTGTGCATTACGCACAGCAGGTAGATTGGGGTGCAAATACCCTAAATCTTCAAATATTAGCACTCTACATTTTGTGTCAACCTTGTAGTACAGCTTGCTATGAACACAACTGGAATTTGTTTAAGGCCACGTGAAGAAGCAGAATAAATAAAATGAAAAACACCTCAATGACTTTGTCTTTGTACAATACAATTTTCAGCTTCGCATAAGAAAGGTTGAGGACAAATTAAAGAAGGTCAATTATTTGGATAACATTGATCCTTATTACAATTGGACAGGGCAGGATAAGCAGCCCCAATCGCTTACTGCAAACGAGGATGTGGCTGCAACAAAAGGAACTTTTGGATTGTCATTGGATGAAATTGATGAGCCAAAGGGGGAGCCACTGCCATCTATTAGTAGGATGGAGGTTGAGTCGAAATCACAAGCACAACCGTCTATGTTGAGCAAGGAGTCACAACAAAGTGCAAAGATTAGAACCTCTCTGCAAGTTTTCACTAGATTATGGAAGAGGAAGATGTTCTAATCTAACTATTGTATCAAGATTTTGCATGATGATGCAAATTTTTACTCAATTTGTATTCATATTATTCAAATTTAATAAAAACACATTTGTACTCATTTATGGACTCATTAGATACATTTTCTCATTGAGTTTTGCAAAAGAAAAAAGTGTTTTTAAAGAGATTTAAGATATTTTTTAATGTGCCAAGATTTTGCCAAGCTTTTGCTGAGTTCTTATTGAGTCAGAGTTTGCCAACTATGTCTTATGCATAAGCATGTCATGGAAAGTAGAATGACATTTGATGTATCTGCTATTTAAATACATTAACAGCTCCAGCAATAATGTCTCACAAGAGAGATCCACATTCACCTTTAAGAAGTGAACCTAAAGAAAATCATGATAGAGCTTAAGTGTTTGTGAACTAGTGATTTCAAAGCCAACTTAAATCACACATAAACAGAAAGTATGATGCAGAACTGAAAAGAACCTGTTCGTATAAGCCGAATGTCCTTGAAGGTGCAACTTTCTCCTTGTATGTCATGCTATCCACAGGAGACCAAGAGAACCATTGGCAACCAATCGCAGGTGCCTGCATGATAAAAGGGCATATCATCAACAAACCCAATGTCAATCTGATGGAAACTACCTGTAGTACCCCTACTAGTTTGAACTCATTAGACTCATATTTTATTATTGGTTGTTTTTCAGTGGATACATTACCATGATATGTTATTCGGATTTTTATGACATTATGCTTTATTTGGAGATGAGATGTATAATTTATTTGCAATATTTCAGTATTTGTGATTTATGGCATTTTATGGATTATTGCTATGTACTAACATTTTACTTTATCTATGCAATGTGTAATTATATGTTGTATGTTTACAAGTGTATTGGATGCAAGGGGACGATTTTCCTTCACTCATTTCAATGAGACAGGGAACGTCGCGATTCTCCTTCATCGGTGTGTATGCCGTGTTTTCTATATTGTATATATATGCATGTGTGGTTCGGTGATGCAGGATATTGCAAGTACAAGTACCGGGTAGGTACGGGGTATCGTCTCCACCTGGCTTCACAGGTCTAAGCGTGCCTTATATTTTCCGATGGAAGTGGAGGAGATAGTAGTTGACCCTATTTTTACTCAGTTGCACTCGTATGAGTGTCGTCAGTTGGTCGTCTTGTCAGTTAGTTCGGTCTTTGTCTTTTGTCATTTTATCTTGTATGGGAAATTGCTCGAGATTTGTTTAATTTGAGTGTTTTAGTGGATTTAATTAATTAATTAATTAAGTTTATGAAATTATCTCATTATTGTATTGTTTATACATTGAGATTATAAATTTAGTTAATTAAATAAATTATTAAATTAAGCTGCATGGTATTAGAAATATATTTTTATTTTAAAAATAAATTAGATTAATTGTATTTATTATTTTCTAAAGTTATAATTAAATAAATGAATAAAAGGATTAATTAGAATTAAAATATTGTTTTAATTCTTTATTTAGAAAATTAATTAATGTGCATGAGAAAAGAAAAGAAAGAATAATGTTTTTTAATTATTGCATGTGATAAATTTAGAAAATAAAATAAAAATTACTATTATTCTAAATTTAGGTTTTTTGTGAAAAAGCTATTGAACCTAGAATTTTAGTTTAAATAGGGGTTAGGTCTTTATTTTTAGTTACACAGGAACAGGTCAAGAATTTAGGTGAAGAAATTTATTGGAAGTTATTAAAAGGATTAGGGCTCTTCTACAGATTTCTTCTAGGAAAGCTATACCAAGTTGGATGAATTCTTAGTTGTGGGTTTTTAGTAAATATTTCTATTCTTCTTTGATTGATGTGTGAGTGTAAAGTTATTTTTAAATACAAACCCTCTTCTGGTGAATTCGAGTTTTGTTTTAAAATCCATGCCTGATGTGTATCTCTAATTTATGGGAAGTATGTAATTTTGAGAAAATTAAGAGAAACTATTATAGAAAATTTGTCAAGATTTTAGGATGCATGGAAATTGCAAGATTTGTGAGAAAGGGTATTTACCTAAGAAATAGTTTTAATTACCTTAAGAAAATAAATTTAATTACACATTAAATTTATTTGGGTTAATTAAATTTTAAATATATATATATATATGAAGGATTAAATTCTGTGAAAATGGAATTATTGGAAAAAAAAAAAAAAAATTTATTATTTTACTTAAATTCTGTGAAAATGGAATTATTGGAAAAATATTGGTTTTTATTATTACTAGAAAAATTTCATTAAAAATAAATAAATTAAAAAAAATAAAGGGTAGGGCATACTACCTACGGTAGCATCCGCTACAGGCGGTAGTACACAGTACTGCCGACGATAGCAGTGCTATTGGATTAATTTACAACCCCTGTGCGTACTACGGTATGTCTGTTTCGGGTTTCGTACCTAGGGGTTGGATAAATAAAATTTATTATGTATATATGTATATAAATAGATATATGTGTATTCATATATGTGTTTATATATATATTTATATATTAGATATGTTTTTCTTATGGTAGTTATTATAATATTTTAAATGTATTTTAAATATTATTTAATTACAGTTTGGAATGTTTCAGGAATAGAGCTTATAATTTTTATAAAAATGTTGAAAATACATTAGGAGAATTATTTTTATTTTAAATCTTTTTGGACAAATGATAAGAAGGATGTTTTTTTAAATAGTGGTATTTTCTTATTATTGGAAAAATCTTTATTCGCAAATAATTTATGCTTTGGCTGTTTTAAGAAAAGACTGCTTGTATTAGGATCTTGTGTAAATGGTGTTTTCAGTCAAGCTTAAATTTCATTGGTATTTTGGTTGAATTGTCATTGTGTCCTATGTTATTATTTCTCCTAGACCAGGTGTTGTTGTATAACCTATTTGATATGAGCCATTGTGTGTTTTTGTCCAAATGGTCAATCTTAGGTTGGTATTTGTGTATCCTTCACCTGTGCTTGTCAAGATTGTTTATGGTTGTCTGTTTCGCCATAGAGTTCTCGTAGAGAGAAACATTTCCTGTTAGTGTCCTAGGAGAGAGAGTGGCTTTCGAGCGGGGGCCGTGCCCGAAGTGGATGACAAGATAACCCGTCGAAAGTTAGTTAAAAAGTGATAACCTAATAATTGATTAGGGGGTGGGTAGATTAAATATTAATTAAGATAAATGTACCTCGTGCATAGGTGAGTGCTAGTACAGGGCTCATAATGTTACGAGAAGGCCTGGAATGGCAAACTTACCACCTTGTCTTCACGAAAGGATTGGTAGGGTCCGCATGAGACTTAGTTGGAACCGAAGGCTCGGGAGAGGTTACTAGGAGAAACCCGAGAATGGGGGCCGGGACCTATGGAGGTTGTACCATGGTAACCATCAAGCTATGCGACGACACTCTCTTCTTAGAGTCACTAGTGTTTTGTGAGTTGAGTCACATGGATGTTTGCAGAGTCTTGTAGTCCTTTCGTACTTGTCTTCTTACTTTGCTTGCTTGAGGGTTTTCTACTATCTCCTAGCACGGTGGGGTGGTTCCATTTTGAGATCACATGGTCGGGTGGTAGTGCCACTTCCCATCGGATGATCTGGATTGTGTCTTCAGGCGAGGAAAGGCTTCTCTGGTGTTTCTTGGTTCGTGGTTTATGTACCAGCTCTTGTTCAAGATCATTGTTCACTTGAGACCTTGTGGTCATTGTATCAGACTTTTATGTAACCTTGATATTGTACCTTTGTAATCAGTGGTATTATTGGAAGCCATGTATTTATGGATATTGTAATATTATTATATCAGTGAAATGAATGTTATTGTTTTGATCTTATGTTCAAATGGTTTATGGAAATTGGATGCATTGGAATACTTTTATTTCTTTATTATGAAATTTGGATGTATGTGTAGTTTTAAACTTAAGTATTCAATTTATCTAATTAAATGGATTAACTGTGGTGTGAATATAATCTACGAAATTAATCTTCGTTGGTTACCCTTAGGAAAACATATGATAGGTTTTCGCTGTGTTGTTAAACATGCAATGGTTTTAGTTAGTGCACTTAGTCTTTAACAAAAAAAAAAAATTATTTCACCCTTTTGTTGCCTAGTTGTGTTGTTTTCCTTTAGGGTTCCTGGCCGGGCATTACACTACCCAAAACATACAACATTAAATTAACAAAGATCAGAGATATAATTTTAAGAAATACCCTCCTAATAGAAAAATGCCAAACATTGCATGTCTAAGGAAACTCAAAAAAAAAATGCTTCCCTAGGTTTTTAGAAAGAAAAAAGGAATTAAGCAAATACAAAATCAGGTAACATTCAAAAAATGACCCTTGTTGGTAGCATATTGTATGTCAGGAATAAAAAGTAATTAAGCAATTAGGAAGTACTTTGTTTAGTGATGTAACCGAGGGTAGGTAGTTACAGGTGCGACGGTTGTCCCTCGCACCCCCTCGATACCTTTATATACCATGTGATGTAACTTGCCATAAGTACGATTATGAATGGAATAGTATCTTTTATGTTGGCTAGCAATTGATGTTCATTGTGCAACTTAATATTGTGACTGTGCTTATTTGAATCTATGGCATTATTGTCCTGTGTTATGTATTATGTCTGGATGCATTAAACTATCCGCCCAGAGGGCAAACATCTAGCGTTGTTGCTAGATTAAACCTAGGAATGACAGCAATATACTACATGGCACAACGATAATGGGCCAACCATTGAATGAAGGGAGGAGTAGCCTTGAGGAAGACGAACCCGGAGAATAGTTTGAAGGGGAAAGAGCATTGACGGTAGACTTAAGGTGCATACTACAAGCGTCCATTGAAACTCACGTACGAAGGGAAGCAGCACGAGAAGACGTCCCTGAGAGCGTTGTGTGGAGTGCCCTTGGCATAAGTCCGGCGGTGAACCAGTTGATGAATAACCTACCCAGCCTATTGGCACAAGCTTTCCTTGCCCTTCAAAACCGTCGAGAGGAAACATACCGTGACAACTGGCGGCAACAAATCTTATAGCAGTTCGAAGAGAGGAGCAGGTGCGAGGAGGAAGAACGTGACGAAAGTCGCAAGCCAACCTTCAATCCCATGGAAGGAAGGAATTGATGCCCATGACGCTCAATAAGGACAAAAACCGTGTCCCAAAGGGACAAGAAGAAGATGGACACGAAGCAGCAACGAGCGCACTAAGCTTGGAGCAACAAGCCAAACGTCGAAGACAGCTGAAGAAACCTGTTGAAGAAGGAAGCAGGAATGGCAATGATGGCTCGAGTGACGAAGGCCAAGTTTCGGTGTTAATAGAAACCACTAGAAAGCGGTTGGGGGACCTGTTATCACAAAAGCTTGCACCCTTGCTGAGCTATCAACTCAACAACCTTATGAAACATGGAAACAACCTCGAAGTGTGGGACCTTGCGCAAGGGGGTTGAATCTCCGGAGAAGGCTGGCTTCCTTCTCAATCCAGGTGCAGGTGTTGAACCAGCTCAACACTTCAAAACTTACTCCTAAGCCTATCCTAACAACTTGCAGAGGTAAAGGGAAGAGAGAATTGCTTGAAATAAAAGGAGGTGATGCACCAAGAAGAGATTGTTCCTCTCCCTACCCAAAATGACACAAAGAATCAACTGAAAAACCCAAGAGATGCACAAACTCCAGTTGTATGAGTGACCCCAATGCATGTATGGAGGTTAGAATTCGCAGAATGCCAAGAGGGGAGAAGGTTTCCCACAGGTCACACTCAGAAATAAGTTAACACAACATAAATGAGAGAAGAGCCACAAAACATACACCTATGATGAAGGTAAGGAAACATACACAACATACATAAATTTGAAGGAAGGCAAGAATGGAGATTTCAATTCATTATAAGGCCAATGGCCAAACTTACAGTTGCATAAATGCAAGATAAATAAGAGAAGTGAAAGAGCATAGAATAGCTCAAGCCTGTAGGGAGAGAACCCTTTACAATGAACCTTAACAGCCTTTATATAGAAAAATGGTTACAAGAGTGATCATGACCCCTGTATGTCAGTCTGGGAGTGCAGGGAAGTGCATGCACTTGACTTCTATACATGCAAGCAACCTTGCCATACTCTGAAAAGGCAACCCTGAGAAGGGTGGATTGACTGACCTTCCAAAGTTTGAGCATGCAAACATGACATAAGTCACCACAACAAGCATGGCCCCGTACCTCTCTTGATGGAAATCCTGCCAAAAACATTAAATGCACCACTATAGCTCCATAAAAGAAAGTGCACAGGTCACAAAAGTCGTCGGAGCATTTAAAGCTTTGAGTGTTGATCACCGCATCCGGAAGTGTTGCCAGCCGGAAAGAAGTCCGAGGACTTCGGAAACTCAGGTTCCCGAAGTGGGGAAGACAAGGAAAGAACCTCGGAACCTCGAAGTTCCAAGAAGGAGAAAAGAGAGCAGCGGGGCACTTCAGAAGGTTCCGAAGTTCCGGGGAACTGAAAAAAGGGCTAAGGAAGGAACCTCGGAACCTCGGGGTTCGGAGTTCCAGGAAGGAAGAAGGGAAGCAAAGGAAGAGAACTTCGAAACCTCGGGGTTCCGAAATTCCAGAGAAAGGAAGAAAGGCTAGGAGGGAACTTCAAAACCTCAAGGTTTCGGAGTTTCGAAGAAAGCAAGGGAAAGGAACTTTGAAGCCTCGAGGTTCCAAAGTTCCGAACAAGGCAAGAAGAAGAGAAAGGAACTTCGGAACCTCAGGGTTCCAAAGTTCTGAGGAACGGAAGAGAAGGGGAAAAAAAGGGAGGAACTTCGAAAACTCGAGTTTCCGGAGTTTCAGGAAAAGAAAGGAGAGGTAGCAAAGGGAAGGAACTTCGGAACCTCGAGGTTCCAGAGTTTCGGGGAAGGGAAGAAAACGAAGAGGGAACTTCGGAACCTCGAGGTTCCGGAGTTCCAAATTAGGAAAACAAGAGAAGGCAAAGAGAAGGAACTTCGAAACCTCGGGGTTTTGGAGTTTCAAAGAAAGAAAGGAAGAAAAGGCCAAGGGAGGAACTTCCTCCAAACAAGGCAACACCTCACACTTCATGATTCTTTTGCTTTCTCCTTGATCAACTAGGGCAGTGCTGGTCCATGGAACGTATCTTTGATCAGTTCTTACTAATGGACTAAGGGTGTCATAAAATGACAACAGGACCTTTCCCTCACGTTGGAAGAGATTGGTGAAGGGAGTACGGTAGAGCCGTACACGCCATTTAGAGGTGTTGAGACCAGGAGAGAAGAGGACACTGAGACCAAGAATAGAGAGGCAGAGGATACCAATGCGACCGAAGGTGTCAAGAGGACACAAGGGCACTGTAGTAGAAGCAATCTATTCAGTTCAGGCTCATCACACCCTGGTAGTTAGAGTAACCTGGTGGAACCCAACGTACCAAATCTCGACGGAGTACCTTCTGGAAGACAAGTGTCTGGAGGAGGTCCTAGAGGGTCAAGTTTTGGAGGGCAGACTGGGCCTCAGCCAAGGAGCATAATGGCAAATAGGCAGAAGTTGCCTAAATTCACTGGAGATGGGAAGGAAGACCATGTACGGCATTGTCGTACATGTGAAACGATCTGATCGGCCAATGGAGTGACCGACAAGGCTGAATGGGTGGTGCAGTTCCCCGCCACCCTACGAGGGGTAGCCATCGACTGGTACTCCGATACCGATAAAACAAAGATAGGAACTTGGGACGAATTACATAAAGCCTTCGAGATGGAGTTTCAACTCCTTAGGGAGGACAATGAAATTGTCGCGGAAATCCTGAGTACGAAGCAAGGAAAACACAAGACAGTTAGAGCATATAGTCGGCGACTGAAGGAACTGCTGGGAAAGATGAACAACCAACCGGGGGATGGATTAAAGAAAAGGTGGTTCGTGGAGGGTTTGAAATCGTCCCTCAAGAAGAAAATAAAAATTGTACCACCCACATCCTATGAAGATGCCTATAACCTCGCCATGGACTTGGAAAGTGAAGGCAAGACATCTAGTAAGAAGAAAGACAAGTCCTTTGGTGACAAGGAATCCTCGAATGGAAGTAGCAGTGATGAGGGATCCAGCAAGAAGGTGCAAGCCCTCCAGAAGGACATGCACCGCTTGATGAAGGAATTTAAAAGTATGAAGGGAAGCACCAGCAAGAATGAGGAAGTGTGGTGCACAAAGTGTAAGGAGGAAGGTCATACAAAAGGCACCTGTCCTAAAAAGGCCTTCTGTGAAATTTGCCAAATGTAAAGACACTCCACCAAAGAGTGTCCGTACAATATGAAGACACGAGGGAATTAGGTGCTCTTCACCCAAGAGCAACCCTCACCATCCGCTACCGCGGGCACATCCCAACCCCAAGCCAACACCATGGCATCATCCGGCAATTATAGAGGTAACCGAAGGGGGGGAAGAGGCAACAATAATCAAGGTTGAATGCAATACGACGCTAAAGGACGGCCAATGATTCAATGTCGGGCCTGCAACCAGTCGAGGCATTTTGCGCAGGATTGCCAAAAGACTGAAACCCCTCAGAACTTTTGCAGATGGTGTGGTCCTAGCGACCACAATGACACAAATTGCCCCATGCCCGAAGTGAATCTATTAAATATTGAGAAACCTGGTGAGGAAAAGGAGGTGTTGGCACTCACCCGGGCACAAGCAAAGAAGGCCACCTACCCGAACCCTCGTATAGAAAAAGAAAGAGCACTAGAGGCAAAGGATGAGATTGAACGAGGCATGATGACAAAATGACGGGTAACAACGGAGGTGGCGAGCACCTCATCCCATAGGGAGGCGGAGAAAAATATTATGCGGCAAATCTTGCAAATGGAGGTACTAATAAAGGTGTAGGACCTTCTCGAAACAATGCCACAACTGAGGACTGCCATCCTGAGCTCTGTGCAAAACACAGCCCACACATTTTCCTACACACCTTAAAACCAACTGGAAGTTCCAGTCAGCTCTTTGGCTGACCCAATGTTGTTGGTCGTCAATAGTGGTCAACACCCCACGGTGGTAGAGATGGGCATCCTTGGGACCATCCTTACGGATACCATCGTGGACGGAGGATCCGGAGTAAACGTGTTGCCGGAGGAAACATGGAAGAAGTTAGGGAAGCCGACACTATGGCCACCCACATTCAATTTGGTGGGAACAGACCAACATGGTATTAAGCCACTCGGCACCCTGATGGCCCAACAAGTGACCATTGGCAGACAACCCTTCTTACTAGATTTTGTGGTGATCCCTATTAAGAAGAAGGGCTATGACGCCATTTTAGGGCGAGGGTGGCTGGTGACAGTAAAGGTAAATCACAATTGGAAGAGGAACACCCTATCCATGGAGAAAGGTGAGCGGAAGTATGTCATTGATCTACGCACACAAATGGTAAGCGAGGAGTTGGCCTGTTCCTCGGAGTTTGAATCAAAGAAAGAGACGATGGGTGTGGATGAAGGGAAGGAGCCGATGGAACCAAATAGTGAAGGAGTGTTGGAACTCGAGGGTTGCTTAGAGGACGACATGTGCTCATTAAATGGACTCTTCCACTGGCAGATGGAGGACTATGAGCTGTTCCAATGCAACATGCTCCAGATAGAAGAGTCGGATGAGAAAGATGTGTTCCCACCAGAGTACAAAGAATACAGAGAAGGGGAGGCCCGAGTGGATGAAGCTCCCGCACATCAGTTTGAGAAAGACAAACCTATTAAGTATGAGGAGTCCAAGTTGAAGGTGACCAACCTTGAAAAGCAGGAAGACCCAAAAAACATATTGGTGGGGGACGATTGGGATCCTATGTTGAAGTCAACAGCTTTCAAAATCTTCTTGGAGTATAAGGATGTTTTCGCCTGGACATATAAAGATTTGAAAGGAGTGCCCCCCGAGATGTGTGTACATCGCATTCAACTGGTACCTGGAGCCCAGTCGATGCGAAAGAGGTCGTATCGAATGAATAGAAACTATGCCACAAGGGTCAATGAGGAAATAGAGAAGATGTTGGAAGCTGGCATCATCTATCGGGTCCAGACCAGCGAATGGGTGTCTCCTATTGTCATTTCCTTAAAGAAAGAGGCCAATCAAATCCGGATCTGTGTCGATTTTCGGTGCCTGAATGCAGTCGCTATCAAGGATCCTTTTCCCATACCTTTCACGGATAGCATATTGGAAGAGGTAGCCAATCACGAGATGTATTCTTTCATGGATGGATTTTCTGGTTATAACCAAATTTCCATCACCGAGGAGGACAAGCTCAAGACCACCTTCGTGGTGGAAGACAGTGTGTATGCATACAACCGAATGCCATTCGGTCTATGCAATGTGTTGGAAACTTTTCAAAGGATCATCCTGTACATCTTTGACAAGATGTCTGTGGGAAACTTCAAAGCTTTCCTCGACGATTGGTCAATTTACAATGGGCAGGACACACATCTGGTAGCCCTAAGGGAATGCATGGAGAGATGCCGGAGGGCAAGATTGGCACTGAACCCTAAGAAGTGCAAATTTATGGTGCCGCAAGGCAAACTGCTAGGGCACATTGTTTGTAAAGCGGGGTTGAAGACAGACCCCGATAAGGTCCGAGTGATCATGCAGATGGAGTCACCCATAGATGTCACAGTGGTAAAATCTTTCTTGGGTCACATTGGTTACGATAGAACGTTTATAAAGAATTTTGCTCAGATATCCTACCCCTTTGATAAACTAACTCGAAAGGGTGAGCCGTACACGTGGGGGACCTCGGAAGGCAAAGCTTTTGAAGAGTTGAAGACCAAGTTGGTGGCGGCCCCTATCCTTGCATAATACCCCAATTGGGACAAGGAGTTTCATGTCCATGTGGATGCCTCCAATTTTGCAATTGGTGCCACATTAGCTCAAGTGGGTGACCATGGACTGGACCATCCAATCTCTTTTGCGAGTAGATTATTGTCTAAGGCTGAAAAGAATTACAGCACAACAGAGCGAGAGGCCCTAGGAATGGTCTATACTGTGGAGAAATTCAGACATTACCTTCTAGTGACGCCATTTACGTTTTACATGGACCACCAGGCACTTATGTATCTAGCCAATAAACCAATTATTCAAGGAAGGATCAGCAAATGGTTGATCCTGTTGCAGGAGTTTACATTCAATATCATTGTGTGACCCAGAAAGAGCCATGTGATAGCTGATCAGCTATCAAGGATAAGGTCGGGGGAGCTGCTAGAGGGGGTTAATGATGAATTTCCGGATGCACACCTGTTCAAGATCGCAGTACTGCCATCATGGTATATAGCTATCGGGGAATATCTCTCCACCTCCGTGTTTCCGTAAGGTTTGCCACCTAGAGAACGGAGGAAACTCGTGTTAATAAGCCGTACATTCCTGTTAATTAATGGATTACTGTACAAAATGGGGCCCAACCAGGTGTCGTGTCGGTGTGTGAAGGAGGAAGAGGTGCCTAGCATTCTAAGGGAGGCACATGAGGGCCCCACGGGAGGTCGTATGGGACCAAACACTACTGCACGAAAGGTGCTACTTGCAGGTCTATGGTGGCCCATGCTGTATAATGACGCCCGAGAATGGGTAGTGGGTTGCGACACATGTCAAAAAGTCGGGAAAGCCATTGAAAAGGGATTTCATGCCCCTTAACCCCTTGCATGCTCAAGAGTTATTCGAGCGCTAGGGGCTGGATTTTATTGGGCCACTCAAGGCCAGTCGAACCAGGAGGTGCCGCTACATTGTGGTAGCCACAGAGTATTTAACTAAATGGGTAGAAGCACGAGCCTTACCTGACAACTCGGCCTTGAGTACTGCAAAGTTCATTTATGAACAAATAATCACACGATACGACATCCCCATTCAGTTGACCAGTGACAGGGGTGGACACTTTGTGAATCACATCATCAAACTACTCACGACTGAATTCAAAAAATTTCACTCGTTCAACCCTTATTACCCACAAGCCAATGGCCAAGCCGAGGCTACCAACAAGATTATAGTGGGAGTAATCTATAAGTCGTGTGGTGTTGAGGGAGAAGACTGGGAAGAAAAGTTACCCTCTCTTTTGTGGGCCTACTGCACGACCTACAAGGTGACAACAGGTTAGATGTCGTTTCAACTCATGTACGAGCAGGAAGTTGTTGTACCAGCCGAGTTCATGGTGCCAAGCCTTCGCATTGCTATTGATAATAGACTTGGGGATATGGAGAGCCTAAGAGGGAGTTTATATACCTCGAACAAATTGGACGAGAAAAGGATGATGGCTCAATGGGCCACCAAGGCAGCCCAACAATGCAAGAAGATGTGGCATGACAAACACTTAAAGCGGATGAGGCTCACTCTGGGACAATTGGTGCTGAAGTACAATGGGCGCAATGAGATTAAACCCGGCAAATTCAAAGTAAAATGGTTAGGGCCATAGAGGTGGCTGAAAACGGGTTAATCAAGTTATAGACCTTAGATGGTCGAGAAGTGGCGAAGGCTGTGAATGGTTCTAAATTAAAGCCATATCATGGGCAGCAGACCGACCCAAAATCTTCTAGTGGACATATTTAGGTAAAGTTGTTTTTCTAAAAAAAAAGTTAAGAAATAAAAAAAAAATTGAAAAAACGAATCACGGTACGGCGAAAAGCGGGGAAAGAAAATAAAAATAACCATACGGTGTATTCTTACCGTACAGTGGATAAAGGGAAAAAAAGCCTCGCACAGTATATACTATATCTACACATCGTACAGCAAGAGGAGAAACGAATTGCCAAGTAACAAAGGAAATCACCGTACAATGGAGGGAAAAAGACTACCGTACAACATATAGTCACCGTACGATGTACAGTGGCAAAGAAACAAGGCAAGAAAACAAATATCATACAGCGTACAACGAGACAAACATAGATTTTAGTACAGCGGAGAGAAACATAAAAACCGTACAATATATTAATGGTCGAACGAAAGGGTTAAATTGGCAGCACCCATACGGAAGTGACGCGGGGAGGTTGTGGTCACAGAATTATAAAAGCACGCATTGAGGGGGTAAGCACATGCTGAAATTGTTTCCCTAACCCTATTTTTCTAATATATTTAAAGCGACAAGAGACAAAAGGGAAATCATTAATGGACCCCAGCAGAGGAAAGAATTGGAAAAGACAATTGCGGCAATTACCTGCTATAGTGTCGTCACCCTCTGCCAACAAGAAAGCTATTCGGATTCTGCCTTCAGGTATCAAAGTAAGGGGCGGCATGGAAGACAGCAACAAGAGTAAGGCACATAAAAATAGATCGAAAGTGCAGGTATAGATGGCAGCAAAAGACGAATTAACATTTGAGACAGTCACGTTTGAGGGCTTGAATGGGGCTGATTGTAGGAAGTGGTGGTTCAAGATGCCCCACAAATACCATCAAGAAGCAGTTGAAACATGCATAGGTGCATTGGGCATCCAGATGTCCATCTTTTGTATTAAGAATTTTGAGGTAGTGCTCAAAAGCATGATCCACGCCTATGATAGGCATCAGTGACAATCAGTGTTCGATTATGAACATCACAAGATTGTGGTTTCATTTGCAGCAAAGGAATTTACGAGAGTTTTTGGCATTCCAAGGTCTCAAGGAAAGAAAATTGACAAGAATCAGAAACCTACTGCCGACTTCAAAGAGACGCTCTTGAAGTTAATGTGTCACAGCGATCTCACGCAGAGGGAATAGGATAGCTTGAAGCATGCACGCAAGGGCAGAGGACTGAAGAAGACTTTTCTACGCGAAGGGGAGTGGAAATGCCTATTGGATGTATTGAAGAGTCGTCTCACAGGGGCAAGTAGGGTATCCAACATCGCCATTGCCCAGGTTGTCCTCATGAATGGACTAAGGAATGGGGTGGTGTATGACTGAGCATCCCCCTTGGCGAACCAGATGGACAAGTTTATGAGGATGCAGCATCGCACATTATACAAGCCCCACCATGCCATAGGATTATTTCTTGATGCGGTGCGCCAGCAGATACCACCAAGGACCCAGGATCTTCTAGTACTGAGAGGTCGGGTGGCTCCTGACCAGCCACCTTATTTTTATTGGACCCATTTGGATATCCTAGGGCCAGGAGGTGAAAAGCAGATGGGGAAGAAGAGGAAGCGGCAGGTGGTGGTTTCAGAATCAGAGTCCGACGCCGACACGAATGGGTAGGATGGCGAAGAGAGTACGAAGGCACCATCCACTAATTCATCCCACGCCAGCAGGGGGAGTCTCTGGATGGTTGGCAGAGGGGGAGAGCTTACAAAGGAGAGAGATATCGCGTCCTCCATCCCTCTTGTTGAGACAGTTGTTGTCAAACCCACCTCAATCATCTTGTTCACACCTCCACTCTCATCTGGGAAGAGTGAGTTCATCCAACCCATGCCACCTCTTGGTGCCACGACAACTTTTGTGCCAGTACCAAGTTTTGGGTGATTGAGAGCACCTGTAAACATGACCCCTCCAGGCATGAGCATGACATTGGTGGGAGTATTAGCTATTGGAGATGTTGATGGAGGGACTCTGATAGAGGACGCCATACCAAGTGGGGAGATGGAGGGAGCCGCAGCAATCACAGCGGTAGGGTTGGCACCGCGGGTAGAGCAGATGTGCAGAGTGGCACCCCATCCCAGGCTGAGATGAGTGCATGGTTGAGCCAGTTCCAATTGGCACCGGTAGCACCAGTGGGAGCAGCCCTTCTTTCCCCACGTCGAGAGTTGCCAGGCCCTCATGAGGTAGTAGATTTGGTAGGTGACAGTTCGACGAAGGACATCAGAGTAGTGGAGCAAGACCCTCCACCCACGACGGAGCCAGCGATGAGTCCCCGTCAGGAGTAGGTGGTACAGAGTCCTCGACAGGAGGAGTTGGTGGAGAGTCCCCATGAGGAGGCCCAGGATATAGGCATATCAGCATCTCCCGGACATGAGATGAGCAGGGGTTGACCTACCATTCGAGTTCCCGTAGGTCAATGGCATGGTTAGGGGACTCATTTTGAGGGTCACGGAGCTTTGCAGGGGCTCTGTGAGCCGTTTTGGACCTTCAAATGATAGTTCCTACATTTTAGGGAGGTCTCCTATTTTTTAGGGAGAACTAGCAGTTGACTAAATGACCACCTAGGGGACCAAGGAGTAGAGCAGGATCCTTTTGAGCAGTTACAAGTGTTTGGAGAGAGGTTCCTACTTTTTAGGGCGATTCCCTACTTTCTAGGAGGTTGTGGCAGTTTCCATATTTGAGGTTCCACGAGAGCATACCATGGTTTCAGTTTCAGGAAGATTGGGTGTGTTTCCTAGTTTCTAGGAGCAACCCTAGTTTTTAGGGATGGGACTGCCAATTGGCCCATCTTGTCCAGTATCAGTCACGGATAGGTGACAAAGTCAGATTCATGTTTGGTTGGTTATTTTGGGCTACTATTGGATCTATGGAAATCTTTTAATATATTTAAATATTTCCTAAGTTAGCGATTAAATAAATTAAAATAAAGCTACGTATATAGCCATTTCGGAGTAATAAGGGGTTTTTGGCTTCATCTGGTTTGATATGCCTATGTGTTATAGCTCGTTGGAAAGGTCTTGAACTTTGCTACATGATTCTCACCTCCCGGAGTCTTTTTGGATGCTTGAAGCTATTTATTCGCAATAAAGTGATATTTTTCTATAGTTTGACGCCATAATTGGGAAAGTGTCACTTTAATTATAAAGCACAAGCTTTATTATTCTTTAGGGTTCAATTTGCAAAGGGAAAGGAGTTATAAAGAGATGAAAACCTAATTGATAGCATCTTTGATCATTTTGAAACTTGCGAATTTGGGAATTGCTCTAGAAGAGTGATTTTGGTCTGGGACGCAAACCCTAGGTCTGAGCTTGCTGGGACGTAGCCCTCAGCAGGAGTTGACAGTGGATTTATCCAGGATTGCACAAAGATTGTCAGAGGTAGAAGACACATCTTCTTGTCCTGAAGATTCAGCGTGCATATTGGGGGTTTCAACAGGGCGGCTGGTCTATTTCAGCTGGCACATGATTTGCAACAGCTTCCACGCCTCCTTTGCAACCACGCCTTGTTTGTATGTTGGCTTGAAGGGTTGTAATCAGCTTATTTGGTCTTCCTTGTTCGTTGCCAGTAATATTCCTCCATCTGGCATCAATCGAGATTGAGAACAACTCCAAATAAAAGTATGGATTCTTGTTGAATACAAAACTAGGTTCTTTGCCTGGTATGATTTGCAGTATTTTCAGATTGCTCAAGTGTTCTTACATATGAACATTGTTTACTATTTTATTTCACAGTTGTTGCTATTTATCAATTACTTTACTTATAACATCAAAACCCAAAAAGAAACAATCCCTTTCTGCAACTTCTGTCTATTCTATAAGATCACCGGAAAATTACAAAAAATATAGTATGTTTAATTAAGAATTTACAGCAGCAACAGCAAAAGGATCCATTTGGGATCTTTCACTAACCTTCAATCTTGCTCTTTGAATGCCTTTGACATCAATGACAACAATTTCCAACAATCTCCCCCTTTGCCATTAATGGCAACCCTACAAAGAAAAAATCTTAAATGCAAATAAACATACTTCTCCCCCTAACTTAATGCTCCCCCTTACTTTACTCCTCCCCATTTGACATCAATAGCAAAGGCTTTCCGAGGTCAAAAAATAAGATAGGGAATAGCTACCCTGAACACATGGTCCTTCTGAATAACTTAGTGACTAGATGAGACTGATATCACCCCAATTTCTCCGTTAGATACTCAAAAGTCTCTCTTGGAAGAGGCTTTGTGGAGATGTCTGCAATTTGTTCCTTTGTAGAAATATATTCCAACTTTATTTGGTGATCAACCACCTATTCCCTTAAAAAGTGATACTTAATGGAAATATGCTTTGCATGACTAGATTCTTTGAGATCTTGATTGCAATTGTATTGCCACAAAATATGAGATGGGATGCTCATACTTAACCTTAATATTCTTCAAAGTTTGTTTCACCCAAAGAACCTGTGTGCAACAAGCTATTGCTGCAATATATTCGGCCTCTATTGTAGATAAAGAAACCGATGCTTGTTTATTACTAAACCAAGAGACAAGATTATCTCCTAGAAAGAATGAACCCCCACTTGTACTCTTTCTTTCATCAACACTACTGATCCAATCTGCATCTATATATGTTGTTAAGGTGAAATCTTCACCCCATGGATACCATAGGCCAAAATCCAATGTACCTTTCAAATATTTGAATATCCATCTTATAACTTGCACATGAGTTTCTTTAGGCACGGCATGAAACCTTGCTACCATAACAACTACCTATGTAATGTCAAGCCTTGAAGCTGTCACATACAATAGGCTTCCAATCATCAACCTATAGAGTGTATAATTTATCTCAGGTGATTCGTCATCCTTATTTAATTTACATCCTGTTACCATGGGTGTGCTAATAGGATTACAATCCTCTATTATAAACTTCTTCAACATAGCCTTGATATACTTGGTTTGCGAGATAAAAATCCATCACCAAGCATACACATTTCAAATTCTTTTTTGTGTCTCCTTAGCAAAGTCTTGACAGACATTATCATTAATCCGCTAAATATAATATCATCCATGTACACAACAACTATCAACTAGTCTTCACCAACAATTTTGACATGAAGGTTGCTATCTACATCTCCTTCCTGAACCCTTGTTGTTATAGCTTTTATCCACCCTTGCAAACCATGCTCTAGGAGCTTGTTTTAGTCCATAAAGCACTTTCTTTAATTTGCACACATAATCCTTGTTTTTTGACAACAAGAAAACTTTTGGTTGTTCCATGTAAACCTCTTCCTCTAGATTGCCATTAACGAAAGAAAACTTCACATCCATTTGGTAGACCTTGAAATTCTTGAAGCTAGCAAGAGCTAAAAATATCCTTATCGCCTCCATACGAGCAACAAGGGCAAAAGTTTCTTCGAAATCAATTCCTTCAATGTGAGCATACCCCTTGCAAACTAATCTTGCCTTGTTTTTCACAATTTGTCCATCCTCGTTTAGCTTGTTCTTGTAAACCCACTTGGTGCTGATCACATTCTTATTTTAGCTCTTGGGACAAGTTCCCAATTTTCATTCTTCTCAATTTGATCCAGTTCCTCTTCCATAGCCTTTATCCAATGCTTGCCCTCGCCCCTGTAAAGTCCTTTGGTTCTATTTTGGAGAGCAAGCACAAATTTGCATGTTCTAATGTGCTAGTAAATCTCCTCTTAGTATAAATTTTTGTATCTTTGTCCCCAATAATTAAATCTTTCGAATGATTCTTTTGGACAAATCTGGATGGAGTCTTGGGTGGTGCTCATGATGGTTTCTTCGGGTTCCCTTGCCCAACTATCTCTTTCTTAGTTTCTACCTCTGTTTCCTCTTATTTGAGAACTTCCTCATTTTGAGGAACATTTTCTTGCACTTCTTTATAGTATTTTCCTTCATCTACTTTCAAATTTGCACTTTCAATGACCTCGTGTGGCCTCTTATTGTAGCATCTGTACACTTTACTTCTTGTAGAGTAGCTTAGGAATATTCCTTCACCAGCTCTCGAATCAAACTTCCTTAGATCTTTTTCATCTCTCCTTATGTAACATGTGCCTCCAAACACTTTGAAATACTTCACTATTGCAGGCCTTCCTTTCCATAACTCATATGTTGTTTTGTTATTGTTTACTTAGTTTTGTGCATGATTCAAAATGTAAACTATCGTATGAACTGCATCTCTCCAAAAGGTGTGAGATAACTTTGACTCATTTAACATGGCTCTAGCCATTTCTTTGATTGTTCTATTCTTTATTTCCACAACTTTATTTTGTTGCAGATTTCTTGCAAATGGCAACTGTCTTCTTATCCCATGCTTCTCATAGAAGTCTTCGAAATATATTGGAAGAAAATTCTCCTCCTTTGTCTCTTCCAAGACATTTGATTTTCAAGCCTAACTCATTATCCACTAAGGCTTTGAATGCCTTAAAATTGTCAAGAGCTTTAGATTTTTCCTTTAAAAATGTGACCCAAGTCATTCTAGAGTAATCATCAATTAATAACATAAAATATCTTTCTCCTTGCATGCTTCTTGTTTTGGTTGGACCACGGAGATTCGTATGTATAAGCTCTAATGGTTTCAATGCAAAGTGTTCCTTTGATTTAAAACTCACTCTAGTATGCTTCCCAAGTTGACATTGCTTATAGGTAATGTTTACAAGCTTTGAAATCATTGGCATGTCTCTCACAACTTCCTTAAGACTGATCTTGCCAAGATTGTCAAAGTTTAGGTACCCCATTCTCTCGTACCATAGCCAGCTCTTGTCTTATTTCCTCATGTAACATCTTTGGCTTTTAATTTCATGGAGGATTTAGATATTATTAGATGTTCTATATGCATCTGATATCAATTTCCTATCCTTCTTGATTTCACATCCCTTAGGATGGAATGTGAGAGTGTGCCCTTGATCACACAATTGACTTACCCTAAGAGATTCTACCCTTTGACACAGGATATTCTCAATGTTTGTTCTTCCATTATCCAAACTAAGAGTCTCTTTTCCTTTTATATTTGCCTTGGCATTGTCTCCAAATTTCACTGTCCCTTCATTCACTTGTTTGAGAGTAAGAAATTTATTGTTGTCCCCTATCATGTGCCTTGAACAACCACTATCAGCATACCAATTATCTCCTTTGTTTTGTGCATGTAGAGCTGGTTGAACAAACATAGATTATTTTTCCTTTTCTTGCTCCTCCTTCCAAACCCTAGTTGATTCATCCTTTTTGTTATGAACATCCTCCTCCTTATTTTGTCTTGGAGGCTCAGCAAAAGTAGTTTTGCATAAACATGTTATGTGCCCAAAATTGTTGCACTTGTATAATATAATGTTACAATCCATTAGAGGAGCAAATAAATTATAGCTCCTCTTGGTGAAACCAATGTTATCCCTTGTATGAATTCTACAATCGACTACTTTGTGACCAAAATGATTGCATGAAAAACAATAGCCATGAAAGGAATGGAACCTGGTTATATGTGGATGCCTTTGACAAAAGGGCTTTCTTAAGTCGTCCTTGTTTGCCTTTGGAGTTGGGTTGTTATTTTGTGAGACTTAATTCTCCTCCTTGCTTCCTTCCCTTCTGGTGGAACTCTTGACAGCTTTGATGTAGCTTTTTAGCTTTTCTTCACTTGTCTTCTATAGCAAATCGATAGTATTGGAACTTGTAGCTTCCTTTACCTTCTTTTGATCTTCAACAAAACCAAGGCTGGTTTTAATAAGAGGTGACCTTTGCAAATTGATGATGTCATCTAATATTTCAGTGCTCTTGTCAAACTTCAAGCTTCGATTCAACTATTCAATAGATTTCTCCAACTCCTTTAAAGAGATGACTTGAGGCTCCAATTTTTCGCAATCGGATTCCTTTGCCTTAAGCTGATCTCTTATAACTTCCTCAATTCATTTTGCCTCTTCTAATTGTACTTTCACATCTACAATCATTTTATCCGATTTTTCAAGACTCTGTTTTAGTTTTTCATGGGCTTCACTATCCTCTTGAACTCATACCTTCTGTTTTGAAATTTTCTTAAGCTTCTCGTTTCCTTTGTAAGCATAATGTAGTTCTTCCTCAAGGTTTACTTCCTCTCTGTCTTCATTGCACATCCCTTTTAAATCTTTTCCTTCTTTTTCTCTGTCTTTATCATTATTTATTTCCATTGCCATGAAGAGTATTTCTTCTCCATCACAACTTGAACTTTCTTCATTGCTTCCCTCCAATGAGCTATCATCTTTTCTTGAATAAAGACTTTTTTTTGTATTTATGATAGTTCTTTTTCTTTTCATTGTTGCCTTGATTGTGTTGACGTGTCTAAAGTCGCATTGCTGCAAACTCCATATGGCCAACGCAGAATAGAATAAACTTGCTGAGTATTCTATCCTCTCTTGAGATAAGGAAATCCCTAGTGCTATTTTCTACGTTTGATCAAAGGGGACAACCTCAAGGTTTCGTTTGTCAGGTCTTGACTGTGGGATTACTCAGTGGTTTGATGTGTTTTTGCTGGAAACACAAGGGGACTTACGGTAAAATAGGCAATTGCTGGACGAGTTCCCTGGAACTTTAATAGTCTTGCTTATCGAATGACTTCAATTGGGTTGATACTGTTTTCAATAGGATTGCGGATTCTCTTGGTAAAAAAAGGGGAAAAAGGAAGGATGGAGAGAGAGAGAGAGATAGAGAAAATATAAATTTTAACTAAGATAGCAGATTCAATAAACAGACGGACACCTCTGAATAACTAAATTAAGCATTACCAGCCATTTAAGAACAATACTTGCATCAATCTAGTGCGATCTTCAAGGCAAAATTGAATTTTCATGCTATTAAACACAACATTAGAACTTTGACATTCATTCAGTGAGCATTCAATAACCAAACTAAGCCTATGAAAGGTTCAAATTAACCATGCAGAAGGAAAGACAATCAGCCATTCCCTAATGGTATGAACAGCGAGGATTCTGTCAAATGTTTACTTAGAAAATGCTATATAAAGGAAAGAAACATAACTGAAAATTCTAGATTAATGAAGAAGGAGACCATGCACTCACAAGGAAACTTGAAACAGTCTTAACTTTGCATTAAATCCTGTAAATTTTGCCAGAGCTTCAGCAACAATCCAAGAACTTACAAAATGAGAGAAAACCAGTCCCTTAAATAGGCTTCAAAAATGGATGAACGGCCAAGATTTAATCTAAACAAATGGCCAAGATTCATCCATACAAAAAGAGTACACATACCCATAAATGGGGGGTAAATATCAACAACTACCCCAAAGGGAGCAATAACTACCCCAAAAGGTAATTAGAACTTATCCAAAAATAATTCAAAAAAGTGCATACACATAAAGTTTTACATTTAGTTGACTTGGAAGTCAAACATGACCCTTTGGCCAAAAAGTGCACTTTTCAAAATTAAAAAGGAAAAACACTTTAGGAGAGCACTTTTTCTTTTCCAGCTTCATATCCTTTTACCAAGAATTGATCCTCTCCATGTAAATATTCTTGGCAAAGGTCTCGACATGTTGCGCGTTCCTCACGAACATACCTCTAGAACCTGATGCACAATTGGAACAGCAAACCGAACTGAGGCATAGGGGGATGATGAATTTTATACTACATGCTCTCCAGATAATGATCTATGCATTTCAAACCGTCTTGCCAGCTAGACCGATTAGCCTCAAAACTCAAGGTATCAGAGTGTAATTTACTAGCAAAATCTAGGTCCTCTGTAGAGTAGGCGACCTTATCTATTTTTAATCTATCCTCCCAATCTAGATGGATTATGGGATCGGACAGACTATTTTGCCAACCCAAAACCATGGATCGGAGGATTACTCCACCAAGGTCCCTTGTGTTTCTCAAAATTTCATCGCATGTCTCTTGCTCTTTGTTAATGGTGGCCTTTGTGTCATTCTTCATGCTGATAGTCCAGTACCATTCTTTAAAAATGTTGACGTCGTGGGGGTCCAAGATGTCAGACAATGTAGGAATTTGTGGATGGGTCCAGAAGAGAGCCGTCAGAGGGGGAGAGTTGTAGTAACGGCTTCATGAATTATGAGGCATTCCCGCTTCATCTCGTACAATTTGACCAAAACGGTTTCTTGGTGGTGGGCCATTTTCTTTACATCCTCAATGAGAAGATATCCTCCAAATCGATGGGTGGCTTTGTGGCGGCCTTGCGCTGAGCTCAGGCAACTAACCATTCTTGAGGTACAGTCTGGGCTGATGCTATGGTTAAGTTTACACTCTGCTCTTTGATGTTTTCAGCCGACTCATCACAAATTTGCAGCTGCTCCATTACTGGAGGAGTGGAGGAGGTGTCAAGCTCCTTGCTTGCAACAGAGTTTTCTCCCACTTCACTGAACAATTGTCTGGTGCCCTCGTGTGATGTTTGCTCTGCAGTCCTTTCGAGCTCGCGGGTCTCCTCTGTCCTTTGCTCTCCTTCAACGGTAGAGTCATCTTTAGTAGCATTGTGGAGCAGCAATTAGTGGCGGCTCTGTTGGGTAGGTTCATGTACTTCGATCCCCTGAATGGATGGAATCTCTCCTTCCTCAATTTGGTTACCCCGCTCGGCCGATTCAATGACTCTTAGCTCGACGTCTAGCATGTCGGGTGTGGGAGGGTCATCAACTCCAAACGCATCAATATCGCTTTGGGAAGGCGGAGCAGGTATATAATCTAGTTCTACGACATCGTCGGACGAACTGGGGTCCTTTGACGATGAAGTGACCTCTGGTCTCCTAATGGGAATTTTTTCCCTTCTTGTTCTCTTGGATGTCCGAGTTCCTCTGCTGGCTTTAGCCTTCTTCCTTTTCTCGGGCTTTTCAATTTCTTCCCTCGGTGCACTGGAAGTTCCCTCATCCTCGGAGGACTGAGAATCAAGGCTACCCATTAAGTGGTAAGTGAACTGGACCCCTTCATGAATTAGTCGCTCAATCTGTTGGTGTAACCATTGGTCAGTATATCTTCCTGGGGCTGCCATGACTGCCTCAAAATCAGTGATCAGGTCCTACGACCAATCAACACCCGGCAAAAGATGTCTTACCGCCTCAAATTCCCGAACCTGCAAACAATTCCCTGAATCTATGAGTTGATCTAGGACCCGGCGATATTCATAGAACCGCATTTGCTGCACACTCAGCCTCGAATATTCACGCCTCCGGACCTCATAGTCATCAGAGCAATTTTTCCAATAATCTTGAACTGATTCCTTTGCTCTATATCGCCTGCCATAGGCTCTCTTTGCCAAATTGTCATGATCGAAGCATTTCCTTGGAAAATGCTCCTGTAGGCCATAGGAGGCCAGCTCTGCGAAGGATTCCTCTGCTTGAGTGGGGGTCTTTAGATGGTCATCCTGGTTGCCTATAATCATGGGGAATGCGAATCCAGCCTCCTTGTTGTCTCTGAGTAAGATGCCGGTCGGACGTGACTGCCTTGCGACCTCCATAAGAACTATCTTGTCGGTTGGGTACCGTGGAAGTCGGAGAGGGGCACCATCAAAGCTAGCTATCCGGATATAGGAGAACCTTGGGAACTGGATGAACCAGGCTCCGTATCTCTGTACTAGAATAGTAGCTTGCTCTGAGAGCCTTATGTGTAATCCTCCCTGCATAAGCCTAACTAAGCGCATTGTGAAGGCGTCATTGACGCGCTCATACTAGCCAACTGCATAAGTCGGGCTGTTCTTTTCTCTCTGGGCTATATCCTGATAGTGAAGCTATGGGTAACAATCATATACTTTTACTTGATCAGGTCCATTCCCAATTTCACCTTTCATTATCAAACTTGGCAATGGCTGGTTCTTGGCGAACATATAGACTAAATAGGATGTCATAGTGAAGTACTTCTTTGTCTCAAGTTCGATTAGCTGAGTGCGGATGTTGTCGCTTATAATCTAGGCCCAGTCAAACTTGGACTTCCCAGCGAAGACTTGCTCTGTGAAATAAAACATGCACTCTTCAAAGTAGTTGGATTTGGGAAGTCCCATAACCCTGTTGAGCAATGTGACCATGTCCCCATGCTCATTGTGAAAGTCACTTCTTGAGGTCTTTTTCCCAATTCTGACTCTTGGAGGTCTTCTCTCCTTGTACCACTCTTCATTGATCAATGTTCTGCACCTGGTAGGATTCATATCATACGCCACTTGCGCCTCATCTACAGTTGTGGCCGTGGGATTGTTTGGGAAGGGAATGTCGAATGCGTCGCCAATGGCTTCAGGAGTGAAATTAGCGAGGACCATGTCCTCGAGGAGCACCAAACTAGAATCTGGTTGGTAATGTCGAGCAGCCTCTACTACTAACTCATAGTTTTGCACTGCTGGGGGAAATCCTGCTGCTTGGGCGATGCCACTTTCCATCATCTGTCTAGGCCTGCCGTAGGCATTAGGGGAGAAGACCCGGCTTTTGAAATCTTGGATATCGATATGGCCTAGGTCAGTATCACCGACATTGTCCCAAACACTTTGAACTTTTGACTCCCTCAACCCCCTCTTTGATACTGGTACTTCATCCTTTCGACTCGGCGAGGGATATCTGATTTGGATGCTTGCAATGTCTCGGCTATAGCAGGCGTCTTTGATGATTCTATCACTGATTTAGGCATTTATCCTACACAGTCGGACGCAGATTACGAGGCGATAAAAGGGAAGTAAAGGGGGTTAGATAAAGAATATGCCAGCATTCAAGGATTAATTCAAAAATTGAATCGAAAACAACATGATATTGTTAGCTAAAAAAGCTTGATTGATTGAAACATAAATAGTTATGAACCTTTCGACTACAGGTTTATACTTAGGCATTTTCAAGATCAATTTTCAAAAATGGACAAAGCTTGAGAAATTTTTCCTAAGTTAGAAAATGCAATTTCTTGTTAAACCTTAGGAGTAAATTCTTATTTCGATCGCTTTGCATGACGCCTTACAAACGGAAAAAGATGGGACTTGAAGACTTAAGCATTTTAATCAATTTTTCCGCACACACATCTATCCAATTTGCAAATACTTCAGATGATTGAAAGAGGTAGAGCACACTTACCTGGCGAAAATGAAAGGCGAGAAATTTGTACGATTGGCCCTACAAGAATAAATTCCAAATTTTGAATGGGAGGGTCTGCAATTTTGAATTTCAACGGTTAACTTTAATTCAAATTCTCGCGCCCATGGTTTGAAAGGTAAATGCAGATTTAAACATTTAGTCATAGCGATTTTTACCTTGGGCGATTTGCGATCTTAACCTAGGTAACTTAGTTGAAACACGATTCTGAAAGGGGACTGTGGATGGCAAACTTCGGTGAATCGGAGAGTTTTGAAGACTATTTAAAACTTTGAACCTTCTTTCGTATTTACCTCAAATCGCGATTTTTGGTGGTATGAGAGTTTGGAATGATTGCAATGTATAGGAATCGCGATTTTTGGGCTACACGAACCTCGGCATTTTGCGTGCTATTGCAAGCATTTAAAAATCGTGGCACTTATGCCCTTTTCCAGCGATTTCTAGAGAATGGGGGGGTTTCACACAGAGCTTAAAAATCATGATTTTGCCTTATCGCATGATTTCGGGGTTTTCGATTGCCTTTCGAACTTTATTTGCTTTACTTCCCTTCCACAATGCGGTTTTCGAAGGTTTTGAAACTTCGGCACTTTGGACCAGTTTGCCAATCTTAAACTTTGACAATTTTCGCCCTTTTGGCGAATTTCGGGGATTGGAGAGGTTTTGAAAACCTATAAACTTTTCGCACCTTTTGGTTTATCGCCTAAGTTTGGCGTTTTCAGTGGTTTTGCAAGCCTTTAAACTTTCTAACTTTTAACTCTCCCGCAACATTCTCCTCTTTCGCGATATTCTCCTCTTTCACGATTTTCGGCACTCACGAGGCTTTTGCAAACTTCGGACTTATCGACCATTTTGTCAATTTCGGCACTTTGGCCATTTTTCAAACTTTTCATTTTTTGACATTTCGGCCTTAAGGTCCGAATTTCGGCCCTTTTGGCCCTTTTTCAAACTTTTTCACTTTTAAGCATTTCACTTAAAGGGTCCAAAATTTGGGCCCTTTGGCCTTTTCACCAATTTCTTCACTTTTCTAATATTTCGGACCTTTTGTGAGTTTTGCCAATTTTCTTTTTGTTTTGCATTTCGGCCTAAAGGTCTGAATTTCGGCCCTTTTGGCCTTTTTGACAAGATTTTTAACCTTTTTCTCTCATTTTGGCCTTAAGGTCCGAATTTCAGCCCTTTTGGCCATTTTGTCAAGTTTGGCATTTTGAAAAATCTCTCTCTTCCTTTGCCTTTCAGATGGTGAAAATCGCCATTCATTCAAATCTTGTGAATTTGTAAGAACCAACATCATGTAATCTCTCTCATCATTCTTATGCAAAAACTAGTGACTTTAGATCCTCACGCGACCTTCAGACACGTTGTTCTTTAATTGGCGGACTTCGCCAAACTCCATCATCCTACACCTATTTAAGGCAATTTTTACAAGGTTAAACAATCTCTTGGAATTTGTGCCCGAGGGCTCGACTGACCACATGGATCACCGGCTCCTCCGCACAACATTATCATCTCACGGACTGATCGCAGGCTCGCTCGAAAGGATGCGAGAGGCTCTATGAGAAACTCAACAGGGCGAAGACGGAAAGGCCCAAAAAAGGAAGGGGGACCCTGTCGGCGACAAGGAGCATGTGCAACGCACAACAGATTGTAGCTCTTCTTTTGGTGATGCTTTATTCCTTTCTTTATGTAATGATCCTCTTTATCCTTGCTGCTTCCATTCTTATCCTGCAAACATTTAGAAGCAAAATATCCTATTTTACCATGATTAAAACATTTAAATGGTAACTTACCTTGATATTTCTCGGATCCTTTCTTTAGCTTTCTCATGAAGTGAGCTTCTTCTTCATCTGTTTCATTGCATGAGCTATCACTTGGTTTGCATACTTTAACCTTTCCCTTCCTTGATCCTTTGAAGGGGGCCTCAATTTTTGGTAGTTTATCTTCAATCCTCATTTCATAAGGGGTAAGAATTCCATGCAACTCCTCCTTTGTCAATTTGTCTAGATCTTTCATTTCTTCAATTGTCAAAACTTTGGAATCAATTCTTAAAGGCAAGGACCTTATACCTTTTGAACAATTATGGCTTCATCAACTTCTTCACCAAGACCGCTTATTGTGTTTACAATCTCATCAAAATGAAGCAAATAGGAGGTTGTATTCTCTTCTTCGTTCATCTTGAGGCTTTGTTTGAATTTTTGCCTTTTTCACTTTATCATCTCCTTTACAAATATTCTTTAACTTGAGGTAGAACACTACAACTAATTCTGGTATCCATGTCTAAAGACATTCCATGATTATACAAAATGATTGCAGACAGAATGTTAAAGAAACATATGATAACAAAGCAAAACGATTTAATGGATATAAAAGTGGCAATTTGTTTGATGACAATAGGCAGTGAGTACAAAGATGGTACACACAAAATCATAGAGCCAATTCAATAGAACCGACTATAGCAAGAAGGTCAACTACATAGAACAGTAATAACATATTAATGTGCAACAAAGAATGAATGGTGGCAGATTGATAAAAGCTGGCCAACTCATATGACAATAAACAAAAATGCAGCAAAGGCAATTTAACACTAAACACACAGCAAATACAGACGTTATTTCTTGTTTAATATGCAAACAAACTTGTAAAGAGATTACTAAGTACGGTTACTAAGGAATGTGAAGAGATGTGACTTGTTTGAAGAGTTATGGTTACTTGAAAGGAGATGTCTCTAAGGAGATGAGAAGATATAAAAGGAAGGTTGTTTAGATGAAGAGGAGTGTGTGTATTGTGTGTGAAGAAGAAAATCAAATATATAATATATGCACCAGATTAAGAGAGAATTATATGAAGATCATTTCAGATTTAAGGTGAAGTGTATGAAGAATTTGTAACAGACTTTTGAGAAGAGATTGTGGATACTTTATGACAGTCTTATGATCAGGTTATATAAGACTTTATAGCAGATTTGTGGAAGAGATTTATAGTAAAAATGTGGATACATCATCTGTTGATTAAAACAACATTACTATGGTAGAAATTTGAATGAGAGGTTGGTGCCTCTAGTGGGAAAGTTCTCACAAACTGAATGAGAGGTTGGTGCTGAAGAGCACACAGTTATACTGAGAGGTGGGGAGGGGAGGGGAGGGGAGGGGGGTGGGGCATGAATCAGTGTAACAATGAATTTCACCAACTTAAACCTTTTCAACTTTAATTACAAGTACGCAACTTATCTCATTAACATATTCATTGCAAACCAACATTCATATATGATTTAACTAATATGAAAACAAGATATATACGTGGAAACCCTTACGGGAGAAAACCACGGCAAATTAATGCTTTTATATGAATATCTTCTTTTACAAAGTTCGTAGGCACCAACCCCTATGTTTGTGAGCACCAACCCACTGGAAGCACCAACTCCCACTTCTGAATTCTGTGAGCACCAACCCACTGGAAGTACCAACTCCCACTTCAGAATTCGTGAGCACCAACCCACTTTACTGAAATCTGAAATTCTACCTTGACAATGTTGCTATAACAACGGATGGTAGATTCTATGTATGTTCACTTCACAAGCTCTTCTTCAAACTGCCATAATTTTCTTTCTTAAATCTGCCATAATCTCCTGATCAACTCTGCTACAAAAACTATCTTCTTAATCTGCTATTAAGTTTATCTGTTCATACAGTCTTTACCAAATCTGCTTTCTCTTCATATTAATGTCCTTTTGTGCATATACTTTTTAAAACACACACCATACACAATCTTATAATATACCTTTTCCTCTTTATTGAAGAGATAAGTCACCCTTCACTAAGGATACAGAGAGACGTCTTTCATAAACAAATGTTCGTTTTAACATAAATGCTCAAAGAAGTTGACCTTTTTCTTCATCAAACGCTGTTTTTTATTAATTAATTAATAGCTGTCTCTCATCCACCGTTGTTTACAATTAGCAAACATTCATTTAGTTATTCCAAGAGATGCATCTTCTAAACACGTCTCTCCTCAATAAAGCAAATCAGACCACCTCATTAATCAAGATGCTGTATTAAACTTCATTTATTATCAAGTATGCCACCTTCTAAAAATTCAGAATGCCACCTCATCAAACACATTGCACCCTCCTTGTCTTTGTAAACTAAATGTTGTCCTTATTTTGAATGTTCTATAAACTCTTTTCCTAAGGATTGCTGTTGTCTATTCTGTCATTTTTTTCTTCATTACTGCCGGAATGATGATTTCAGTTGTTCCTTAATTGTATGAAGTCTACTGGCATATTAATTTCTTCTTCCACACTTAATTAAATCGATTTTCTTTAACTTTATCGATACATTGATCATATGAAAACGCACCCTTTCCTCTATTATATGGATCAAACTTTGATAACCAATGCTGTCTTAAATCACTTCCATTTAAACGCTTGATCTTAATATTCTGAATCACTGCTTCTTTATAATACTACCTTGATCGCATCCTTTTCTGTTTGTTTCTGTCTGCTGCTCATGATGAGGTTGGTGGATCTCCTTCCGAACAGTAATATAATATCAATCGCTGCCTCTTTTGTTGTTCTCAATATATTTATCCTTTGAATAAAGCCGCTTCTAATATCATAATCGCTGCAGTTCTAACATTTTGTCTTAACAGAATATTAACAAATCTTTGCCTTGGCTCAAATCGTGATTCATATAGAATCACACCTTTGTTGATTATACTTATATTCGCACTTATTTTTCACAAACTTTACACTCTTATAGAAGCTTCGTATTTCATTCACTGCTGTCAATGAGGAAGTCATTGTTCATATTTTTACTATGTGGTATCACCGCCTTTTGTTATGGTTGTATACTTAATCGTTGCTTTGACTTAGGTAATATAGATATAATTCTTGATCGTTGATTATTAGATTGCTTCCTTGACACCTTTTTGAATGAAATACATCAGTCATTCCTATACTAAGCACAATCTCCGTAGTCTGAAAATAGATATTCCTGATTAAGTCGTTGCTCTATAAGTCGGCTACCATATCAAGTCGGCATTCTTCCTGCAAGTCGCTGTAGTGTTGGGCCACGTTGGACATACCCATTACTGTTCTAGTCATAGTCGCTTTCACTCTTTTATTAAACCTGCCTTTCATAATCACTATCATTCATAAACTGAAAATTGTCTTCTTGGCTTAATACAGATCCATAAACAATACCAACCATAGCAGTTGTCTTAATTCCTTTCGATCGATGCAAATTGTATTTGAATCAGATAGCATGTTAATTATTTACCTCCTTGATGTTATGAAATCACCATACGTGTTATGAATTTGCTCGCCTGGCATGGAATCGATAAGCTTTGTTTTGATGAAATACCGCCACGCATCAAGATACTTATAATTACTCTCATTTTATTCTTTGAAGTCTTCATACAAATCTGATCGGTGTCTTCTAAACAATGGGAGACGATCACCAAGAGTTGATTATATTATTCACGTCCTTAGCAAACAATGATAGTCTTTGTGTCATTCGCTACTTATGGTTTCTCATATAGTCACTGTTCTTTTATGTCTTTTCCACTTGCTTTATCTGTTTACTTTTACTGTCTTGTATGCATCTTAGGTTTGTTGAAAATTGTAGCTGGCTCGGATACCTAACTATTGAATTTTAATGTTGTCAGTGACAATTAAAATTCCTATGTATTATCTCTGATGCAATCCGAACCACTTAGGGCTGGGCCCAAACACATGTAACGTGAAGGCAAATGATGTAACTTAGGGCTGGATCAAATACATGTAACTTGTAATTATATCTTGCTATGGATAGGACAAGACCTATGTATAATGTAACTTGTGGATAGGACAAGACCTATATATAAATGTAACTTGTAACTGATTATTGGTCTGACCCTATATTGGGCGCCAACCTTAGATTATTATGAATCATTTAGCAAGGCCGACCCAAGGCTTCTAGGTTAGTGTTGTGACCATTTCACACATCGCCCCATTAGAATGGGGACCCCCTCTTTTTCTTAGGGTTTTGTTTTCCCTTGGTTATGTTTTCTCTCTGCTTGCTAGGTTTGGAGTGAGTGAGTGGTCGCCTGGGCTAGGTAGATTAGGGTTTCTTCCGAGAGCTTGTCTTAGGGTTTCTTTCAAGCTAAGTCTAGCCTGGTTTTGGGAGGTCATTAGTTGTCTGCCTGGAACCCTAGGTTTGCCTTAGTGGAGCTTTTCCTTTTAGGAGAATGAAGATGGATAGATTGAGGAAAAGGGATGGTAAGTCTCAGGTAGGGGTAGGTCTGGAGTGATGGTTTTCTTGTCAGAGTCTTGTTTTCCTCCAGGTCCGAGTCAATTAAGCAAAGTCAGTGGTCAGGGAGAGATGGAAGTGGCGATTTCAAAAGTGGATGAGCAAATGCACTTGATGATGACTGAAGGAGTTTTGGAAGGATATTCGAGGTTTGAAGTATTAAAATAATGGAAGTTAGCCTGGAAGAGGAAATTAGCTCCTGACCCTTCCAAAGGGTCCAGAGCGAAAAATCCTCATAACCCTCATTTCCTTCCTAATTATGGCTAAGCTATTGGTCTCTAAGGCATGTTGGAAGGTGGATTGATGTACTCTGGCCAAGAGAAGTGAATGAAGGCACTAAAAGGTGGGGATTTTGTCCAAAAACATGATTTTTGCTCCTGACCCTTCCAAAGGGTCCAGAGCGAAAATCCTTTAACACCTCAATTTCTCACTTGTCGAGACCAAATTCCTAGTTTTTGAGGTATGTATGGAAGTGTTTGACATATTCTAGCCTTAGGGAGTGACTTGAGGTGGAGGAGATGAAAGATTTTAGCCCAAATGAAGATTTTCGCTCCTGACCCTTCCAAAGGATCCAGAGCGAAATCTTCCATTTTTTGCCTTCCTTTGACCTTGAAACCTAGTTTGACCTCGCCTAGACCCAATTGGATGGAGATTTGTCTTGATTGCGATGAAAGGAAGTTGAATTGAACAAGTTTGTATGAGAATGAGTTGAAAGGAAGATGAAAATCAACCTGGGAAGTGATTTTCGCTCCTGACCCTTCCAAAGGGTCCAAAGCGAAAATCCTTGAAGACCTCAATTTCTTCATTGTCCAGGCCAAGCTCTTGATTTCTAAGGCATGCTTGGAGGTGTTTTTGAATGTTCTAGCCTTGTGAAGATTGAAAGATGAGGAATTCTAGCCTAAAATTGGAATTTCGCTCCTGACCCTTCCAAAGGGTCCAGAGCGAAATTCTTGAAAGCACTCATTTTCCCTCTAGCCAAAGTCAGGATATTGGTGGAGATGCAAGAGGAAGGATCTATGTTTGCCTCTCAAAGAGGATTGGAATTGGAAAATTCAAGAATCAAGGTCAAAACATGATTTTCACTCCTGACCCTTCCAAAGGGTCCAGAGCGAAAATCCTTATAGCTCTTGTTTTCTTCCTTATTTTGGCTAGGTGTTGGCATGATGGAGGATAAATTGGTATGTTCTTGCCTTGAGAGGGAGTGGGATGCTTTAGAAGATCAAGAGTTTAGCCCAAAAGAGAATTTCGCTCTTGACCCTTCCAAAGGGTCCAGAGCGAAATTCACTATAAACCTCATTTGCTACCTTGTTTGGGCTTGAAACCTTGTTCCTTAGGTGGAAAATGATCTACGTTTGCCTCCAGAGAAGATTGAAGTTTGAAAAATGAGCAATCAAAGCCTAAATCAAGATTTTCGCTCCTGACCCTTCCAAAGGGTCCAGAGCGAAAATCTACCTAAGACTCATTTCCTCCCTAGTTTGACCAAATTTTGATGTCCAAGACATGTTGAAAGAGAGAATGGACATATTGAAATCCTTAGGGATGTTTGAAAGCGTTGGAGAATGAGGGTTTTAGCCAAGAAAAGAAATTTCGCTCCTGACCCTTCCAAAGGGTCCAGGGCGAAATTCCTTGCAAACCTATATTTTCAACCTTGCTTGGGCTTAAAACCTTGTTCCTTAGGCGAAAAGAGATAAAATTTTACCTTGCCAAGAAGATTGGGATTGAAAGAATGATGATTTTGGTCTAAAGTTGGAATTTCGCTCCTGACCCTTCCAAAGGGTCCAAAGCGAAAATCCTAAAACCCATCATTTTCTCCAAAATATGTGCCAAGCAATGCCTAGACCAAGGTGAGGGATGCCCTTGAGATTGCCCTTGAATTGATTGTTGTCTCAAAAAATTATGATTTTGGGCTCGAAAGGGAAATTCGCCGCTGGCCCTTCCAAAGGGTCCATAGCGAAATTGTGCAAAACCTATCTTTTCCCTTGATTTTATGCCAAATCTAGTGTGGATCAGGATCAAAGAAGGCCTTAAGAATGACTTCAAATTGCCAATGATTATCAAGTTTGAGAGAATTGAGCCAAATGATGAAAATCGCTCCTGACCCTTCCAGAGGGTCCAGGGCGAAAATTCTTCAATCACCTATTTTTTCTTGCAAAATCAAGTCAAACTTGGGTTGGATGAGAGAGGAAAAGTGTTTTCTTGCCTTGTGAGGTGGATTCAAGTTGAAATGATGGAGGAATAAGCTCAAAACAAGTTTCTCGCTCCTGACCCTTCCAAAGGGTCCAAAGCAAAAACCCTTAAAAACCACCTTTTTCTCCAAGATTTGAGTGAAGTCAGGCCTAGACTAGAGTGAAAGAAGCTATTTGGAATTCCTTGGAAAGATTTTTGACCACCAAAGATGCAAATTTTGAGCTAAAATTGGAATTTCGCTCCTGACCCTTCCAAAGGGTCCAAAGCGAAATTTTGGATAGGTCCTGTCCCTGGCTAGGTTTTTGAGCGAATTTGACCTTTTAGGCCTTGTGAAGATCAAACCAATGTTGCCAAGTTGGGAAATGGATTCAATGTGAGGGATTCCAGATGAAGTGAAGTGAAGAAAGTGAAATTGGGTGTGAATAGGCAGGCAAAAAGTGAATTTTGCTCCTGACCCTTCCAAAGGGTCTAGAGCGAAATTCATCAAAATCACTATTTCCCCTTTGTGTCAAGACAAGATTTTGATTCCTAAGGCATGAAAAGACTGGAGGGAGGTTATTCACGCCTTGCAAGGTGAGTTGAAGTGAAGGAAAACAAGCAAAGAGAGAAAATCACTCCTGACCCTTCCAAAGGGTCCAGGGCGAAATTCTCCAAATCAACCATTTTCCCCTTGAGTGAAGCTAAAACATTGATACCTATGGCATGGTTGAGGCTAGAGTGAGATATTCTTGCCTTATAGGGTGAATTGAGGTAAAGGAAGTGGAAAATAAAGCCTAAAGAAGGAATTTCGATCCTGACCCTTCCAAAGGGTCCAGAGCGAAATTCCCATTATCACCTAATTTACCCATGTGAGAGGCTAAAAGGATGGATCCCTGGACTTTGTTGAACGAAAACAAGCATTTGCTCACCCTCCGGAGAATTTTGAAGTAAAAAATGGAGTAATTGAGGCCTAATCAAGAAAATCGCTCCTGACCCTTCCAAAGGGTCTAGGGCGAAATCCTTGAGGAAGCCTATTCTTCACCTTGTTTGGGCTAGACAAAGAACATGAACTGATGACAAATCTAGGTTGTGAGGATTTTGATTAATGGAGTGAATAAGCCTAGATGAAAAGTTCAAACAAGCCTCCTTGGAATAATTTAAGCCTTCCTCATATCTTAAGTATTTTAGTGCCTATGGAAAAGGTGAGCCTTCATCAAACCTTGAATTAAATCTCATTTGCGGACCAAGACAAATTCGCAGGAGCTAAGGCACTAATAAATTGATTAATTAACTCTTTCTAAGCCTTAAAATTAAAAAAATCAACCTTTAGGCTTTCAAATTATCCTAAAAATCAAAAAATCCCCACTTTAGCGCTCAAGACATCTTATTTTTGCTTTATAATCAAGTCGGCCATGCCTTAAAGTGGTTTTTATTTTATTTATTTACCTATTTGCCAAGTCGGCCTAGGGGTAAAGTGAGGTGAGCGCCCTATATAGGAGAGGTGTGTTTTGAAATTTTTAAATCATTCATTCACTTTCCCTCATGCGAATTTGAGGAGCAGATTTGGAGCTGTGAAATTGAGCAGATTGGAGGATAATTTCCAGATCTTGAAAGCAAGTTGAAGGCGAAATCATTACTTGAAGGCTAATTTCCGGATTTTGGAGGAAGCTCGAAGGTTGATGGACAGTTAAAGCCATCAAAGAGAAGGACCTGAAATTCAAATTAAGGATCTTTGTCCAGCAAATCTCCATTTTCCTTTATCCATTTTTTCAAGGTTGATAGTTAAAATCAAGGAAAGGGTATGTATGATCAGATTTTGAAACCTTATTCAGGATTTAATTTGATTTTCCATAGCAATCCTTTGTAAGGTTAGGTCTTGCACAATCTGATTTAATTGACAATTAATATCAATTTGAAAATTCATAATTCTAAAGGTTCATCATATTATTTTCAAATTGTAATCTTCTTATTTCCTTGAAAGATCTCAAATTCCCTATCTTAAGATATCATGCTCAAACCTAACTTAAGCATTTCTTGTAGGTATCAAATGACGACCCCCAAGGCCAGTGGATCCACTACCCAGCAGGCTCTCATCAAGGAGGATCAGAAGAACGATGAATTGGAGACCAGGATCGTGTCCAAGTGGAGCAATATCGGAGACACCAATCTAGGAAACTTCAATGTGAAGAAGTTTCGGGAAGCGCCCTACATCGGCAAGCCGTCACCTGTTGCGAAGAGGATAATTGAGAGTGGCATCATCAAGGCTGCAGGTTTCCCTCCTGCAGTCAAGTGTCACGAGTTGATGATCGAATGTGCCCGACACTATGATTCACATTCAAGGACGATCGTAGCTGAGGATGGAACTGTCTTAGCCTACCTTTCGGAGGAAGCTATAAGTGAAGCTTTTCATCTCCCGGAGCAGAGAGACATGATCTACAAAAGTCTAGAAGGAGCTAGGTCTGTGTACGAGGATGATCCTAATTCCTGTCTGAACTTCATCAACAAGAATTGGTTGCTCAAAAGTAGACCTCGCCTGAACAAGATTCCCAATACGCCGCACAGAATTGATTTCCAAGAAGAATTCAAGGATTTGATAACCATGCTCAATCGGGTTACTGGTGCCTCTCAAGCTTTCTTCTTCGACAAATGGATGTTCTTCTTCATACAAGTGATTATGCAAGGACAAGGAAAGTTCAATTGGGCCAGAATCATTAGTAATAACCTGGACGAGTAATTGAGGAGGCTAGCCCCTACCAAGTCTTTTCACATGAGTTCATATGTCATATATTCCTTAGTCAGAAGTTTTGAGTATGCAAGGCTACCGCACAGAGGGGTTGTTGGGAGAGGACCCGGAGAAATAAGGGCTTGTGATTCTTATATTCAACTACATCATCCACCAAGGAATGATTACAAGCTAATCAATGATACCTTCACGATGTATATCACCAAGACATTGCAAGGAGGGATTCACAATCGATTGTCTCTGGAAGCGCAGGAGCTCGTGAAGAAGCATGGTGCATGGTTCATTCAGTTTCCAAAATTCACATACATCAGAGTTCATGGATGTCCTTCACCTCCCTACATGTTGCCGAGATATCCTACAGACAGAATAATACTACTTGAAGTGACTAGACAATTGGCAGCTTATGCTAGAGCATCAAGACATAAGCATGGAAATGGAATTCCCGTGCCTATCCTGCTAGGAAATTCAATTGAAGCATGTCCAAATTCTCAAGCCGCTAAAGATGCAGAGAAAGAATTATCTCTATATTCATTCACATCCTTTGCCTCAAGGGAGAATTTTGACCCTCATGGTCACATGGAAGAGACAGTCGAGAAGAAGAACAAGCATGAGTTTCAAGTAGAGGATTTCTGGATGAATGTTCAGGATGACATAGAGGTGAAAAGAAAGATGCATTCCAGATTACTCTTGGATCTCATCAGGAAGTGTAAGGTTTATAGAGTAGCTGATCAAGCCCAAGACAGTGGCAGATATCTCCAATCTTCCTATGAGAAGGAGGATAAAGAGGTGAAGGTAGATTGGAACGAACCCAAAGTTGCAGACCTGAGAGCATTGATGGATCCTGTTTTAAAGTGCACTCGCAAATGGGTGGATGTACAGCATCAAAAGTTGAAAGAACAGAATGTATCTATGACATTCACCCTGGAAACAAGAACGGAAGAAGGAGAAGCAAGTGTGAGTGAGAATACTTCTCATTCCAAGGGATCAAAGAGAAAGGAAGGACCTGAGAAAAGAGAACCTTCCAAGAAGAAACAAAAAGTGAATCCTGATCGTCCACCGAGTACATCTTCTAGGCATGAAAAGGAAGCAAGTCAAGGAGAAGATCAAAGGCAGATAGTGTATGAAATTGATGAGTCTATGGAATCCATGGTGCAGAATGATAAACAAGGTAAAGGACAGGCACCTCAGCATTCATCGAGTCAATCTCTCCAAGTTGGTGCTAATGAACAACAAGAAGAAAAGAATGATGATGAAGCAACATCTCCTTTCAGGGAAGATAGACCTCTGCCTAAAGAAATACAAGTAAGGGAAAGAAAGTCTTCAATTCCAGATTGGCTAAAAGAAAGACTGACAAAGGTAGTTGTGGTCGAAGAGGAGGAACAAGTGCTCGACTTGGAAAGTCTCATAGGAAGTTCTCATGAAGAGGTCAAAAAGAAGGCCACCAAGATGTCAAAAGTAATTAGAGATGAAGCAGGATCCAGAAAGGTGCAGATAGCTACACCATTGGTAGACAAGTATGAGGATGAGATTCTAGCAGAAGAATATGATCTAGATACAATTGATCTTGGCCCACTTACCTTCGAGCAGGCTATGGAAGAAGCAACTGATTCTGTGAGAGCACTTAACGACAAACTCAAAGAAGAAATGGAAAAGAATAAGAAACTAGAAAGAGAGGTCAGTGCTTGGAGGAATTATTTTAGCCATCTTAATCAACCTTTGAGACGACAAGATCCAGCAATATCTCCTTTGCATGCACTCCCTCTTGAATCAGTAAATGAGGCAGAAAGAATGAAGAACTTAGCTCAAATCATGAGTTCTTGGATTGATGAATCTTACAAGGTTGCCATTGAATTTGCAACAAGGATGATGAAGACGGTCCATCGGGCTATCCAGATTCTTGAGATCATTCATAATCTATTGGTAACTATGGATGCATTCGCTCACACTAGAGATGTTGGCATCCCGGTCTTGCAAGTGATAAGAAGGACACCAAGACAGGTTCTAGCACAAGAGAAGATAATGAATGGAGAAGCCCATAGCCTTCTGCAGTGGTCAACTTTGCTCCAGATGAAGGAAGTTCTTTTCGAGGATATCAGTTCCAGATGCAACCAAGTTGAGGGAACTATCCATCCTATTCAAGACAAGATGTTTGAGGTATTGTGTACGATCCTTGACAGAAGAATTGAGATCGAGACAGATGTAGACATCTAGGAATTGGAAGACAAGATCAAGATCATCTTTTGCAAAGAGGAGAAACACAGTCACCGAAGAGCAGCAAAATCAGATGTATGCTACTATGTTCCTGATTGAGAAAACAAAAGAGATAGAGCTTGGATGGGAGACGACTCTTCTCACTGCCTTTGATCAAGTCCTTCACTTGGAAGAACGGATGAAGAATCTTCCTGAGATTCCCATTGCTGAGATTACGGCAATCGCATCCAGTTTCATTGAATATGCTATAAAATGATGTGGCAACTTAATTCCTATTGGTCTGCCTCCTCGTTATTTGTGCCAATTCCTATTGGCTATGGATTGATAATGTTTATCTAAATGGGGGCTTTTTTGTAACAAACCCTAATTAGGGTTTAGGTGTCAAAATCTCAACCATCGATCTTCTTTTGATCCAGGCCGTTCATTGTATTTGAGAGAGATATATAAGCCCTTGCTCATTTCATTTTAAAAAGTTAGAAAAAGTATGAGAGAGAGTTAGAATTTAAGAGTTTAACATTGACAGCAACATAGAAATAAGTAGTGAAGAGAGAAAGTTGAACAATTGTTGTTTTATTTGGCTATGAGATCAATGAAATATTGAAGTTGTGGTGTTTTATTGCAATCCTTGTGGCTATTTTCATGGTTGTTTGTCTTCTTGAATCGCTCCTAGTAGAGATAGCATTTAAGTTTTAAGTTTGAAGGACGAATGTTGTGCTTGATCTTTGATAAGACTCATATTCCAAACCACTAGCTCCACTGATTGTAAGAATGCCCTGTGTGGTCAACTGGAAACATTGAGATTGTTTAAGAGTTCAATCATTGTTGGAGGCATTGATATGTATCTTACTGATAGTATCTATCCCCTTAGTGATTTGAAAATCATTGAATCCCCTTAGAAGATCGCACCAATTCCAGTGGAGTTGTAATCTCTTGGCAATACTGAAATTGGTAGAGTTCTATCAAGACCAATCATTACTGAGTCATTCTTAGGATTAATTTAGTCTCGCCTCCTTAAAAACTTTATCTTTTGATCTTTTTTGAAACATCAATTAGCATTAGGAGAATCCTGTTTCCTCATTTGAAAAGTAGTCGCACGAACAAGCTTTCCTTGAAAGTACGTAAGGCCCCTTGAAAAACAATAAACACAACGACCACTGGTGCTTATCCACGAGTAGAGAACCTACATAAAAAAACCTTGAAGTTTTACCGATTGATCCTTTTTTGCGATATCTTCAGCATTCGGAAACTTTACTCAAGAGAGGATAAGATACCTCTGGGTATTTTATTCTATGTTTGGTCATGTACAAAATACACATCAATAGTTAGTTGGTCACATATATATACAAAGTCATTTACAAACATCAGATATACATTTTGGAAAATACATTCCTATCTGTCATAAGGCAAATTACTTCAGCGATCAGCATATTATGATCAGAGATCAGCAAACATCATTTAAAGGCAGCAATCATCATTGAGTGCACAACGAACGCAATCAAGGGACAGCGAACACTATTAGAAGACAGAGAATATTATTGGAAGCTTAGCGAACCTTATCTGAAGCACTGCTATCACCTTGGGAGGTCAGTGAATTCCATTTAAAGGGCAGCGAACTTCATCTTTAGGACAGCAACATGCGAATTGTAGATAAGTTCACTCCCTAGGTTGAAGCTATTATTGTCCATTATGTGCTGACAGCTTCAAGTACTGAAGCATATTGTAAAATCACTTCTGATCATTGCCTAATAAACATCTAAGACTTGTTGTTGGGTTTTTCACCTCCAGGAGGGAGGTTTTCCCAGGGTACTGCTGTGTTATGCGTGTTTTCTTTGTTATTTTTTGCTTACTGTTATCTATCTAGTCTTAAAATTAACATGGTATCAGAGCAGGTTCCTTCTATAAAGCCTAACAGCTTGAAGGTAGATCTTGTATTACTTCTTTTGCAGGACTAGGGCTAGCATGAATCAGCAACAAATCTGGACAGCATACCTGCTGGCAAATTGAGGGCATCGATGGGATGATAGCAAGAATAAGATTTCAGGTGTTCTCATTTCTCTATTCTCAATTGTAGGGTCCACTTGGTTTGGAGATTTGCATCTGATTGCCTTGGTGTCTTATCTAGTGCACAAAGTTCTCTTGCTTGTTAACTACTTCATCTGAGGGTGCTTTCATATGTTGATTTGTGCACTTGTTTTCAGATCTTAGTATTCCTTTAAGGGTTGCATAACTATCTTCTTAGGGTTTGTAACAGTCACCCTAGTTCGAGCTTTGTTCTTGTGTTAAGAAATTGTTCTAATCCAGTTTGAATTATTGAAGTTAGTTATGCCCTACTCTCTATTTTGAGTATGTTTATCTCTCAACCTATTTGATATGGTTTGTAATGATCCGAATTGATGCTTTGATCTAAATATATCCTTGGCACTTAAGACTTCAGCATGTGTAATCAGATATAAATCTAGGAGTATTATGATAGATATAACTACAAGCACAAATAGGAAGATGAATAAATTTATAGGAGATTCAGAAACATGGAACCTTAGTCATTGGTGTGATAGGCTTGTAAAGGTAAGATGTCTTAGTCATCCTATTTAGTATCTATGCCCAATGATGACCTCACTATCTTCATATTATGATCTGATCCTTTATGATACTTGTTGCATAGTTCTGATGCACTGTATTCTATCTAAGTCTTGAAATGCTCAATAGTCTTGTTGCTCTGGAATTATATACTCTTATGGTGTGTCTCTTGATTTGCATCAAATCTTCTATGGGTTGTATCCTCTATTCTATAAGTAATTTATGTTTGGATAAGGTTGTCATGTAGGGTTGTGACTGTGCAACTCTTGGTTCTCTTCAGCTCTTCATAAAGCTCTCATGATCCTTGTTATACTTCTATTATAACCTTGCTCTGCTCCTCTTGTGTAGAGGATTGCCTTTAGCTCTAATGCATTTTTTTTTGTAATGGCTTTCGCCATCCTCACATAAATATTCATTGTGATATTATCTCTTCAATTTGAGCATACTGCCTATTACATTCTTTGAAGTAAGTATTCTCTTGATGATGAAACCTAAGATGAATAAGGTATCTAACTTATTAGAGTTGGGTTTTTTATCATACGCTTGTGCTCAACTACAATGTGTATCATTTTCAGTGGTTGATACTCATATTTGATTTTACGCATTGGCTGGAAAGACAATTTGGCTTATATACCTTGCTTATGGATTTTGTAAAATGTTTTCTGAAGTCATACACTTGCCTTTGTTTTCTGATATAGCTAACTCTCTGTTATTCAAATATGGAAAACAATTTTAGAATGTTGTGTAGCTTTACACTATGGTTGAAGTTGATCATAGACTAGCAATATCCTTTTGAGCAATCTTGGCATATGTTGTCAATGGTGGAAGTCTAGTCAATAAAGCGATAAGTTACTTTACATGTTAATTCATTCTATCGGGATATTTAATCATGTTGATGCTTCTCTTCAAGAGATTCTTGAATTACCATGCCTTCAAGCTTAAGAGGGAGCTTGGTTTCTTCACTTGAAGGTATGCCTTGATCATAATGATTGTGCTATGGGTCAATTTCGTAAAAGAGAAGTAAGGAAAAGATTGGCATTTCTCATCTTTGATTTATGGCTGCCTTCCTTGATTGATTCTTATATGATGCAATCTTCATAAGACTTGATTACCACAATTTTATATTAAGAATCAAGAGGGAGTTCCATATGGAAGTTTTTGAAAATATGAAGCTAGATGAGTAGCTCATAGTTAGAAGGAAAAATTTGCTCTTGCTGCTAGATATACTAATATTAGAACCATTATAGCTAATGTTGCAGGCTGGAAGTTAGATATAAAGATTGTTTTCTTAATGTTGTCTATATTGAATAACTAGAAGGTTATGAGAATCAAGATAGAGAATCTCATGCGTGCAGATTAAAGAAAAGCTCTTTACGGCCTCAAGCAAACTTCTTGAGCTTGGTATGAGAAGATTGACAAGTATTTGATTAGTTTAGGATCTTGCAAGAATGATGTTGATTCTAATCTTCACTTTAAAAGTATTCAATAGTGAACTGCTAATTTTGTTTCTTATATATATGTGAATGATTTATTTCTAATTGTTGGAGATAGTCTCATCATTAGATGTAAGAAAGAATTAGCCATTGAATTTGGAATGAAGGATCTAGGCCTAATGAATTACTGTCTAGGACTAGAAGTATGGCAAAGATCTTATCCTTAGCCAAGATAATATGCCATTGATATGATGGATTGTAAATCTATGTCTACTCTTATAGAAACTAACTTAAAGAAGTTGAGTATTTATGCAGCTAATTCTAATTTTGCAGATTCTTCAGAGTACAGGCAATTGATTGGATCCTTGATGTATCTAGTTAACACTAGACCAGATATTTGCTATGCAATGAGTGCACTTAGCCAATTCATGAACCAACCAAAGCATGTTCACTTGGTGGCAGCCAAGCACATCCTGAGATACTTACGTGGAACAGTTGTCTATGGGCTGAAGTATCCAATCAACACGGTGATCAATTTGGAAGGCTACTCTAATTCTGATTGGGCTGGAAGTGTTATTGACAGGAAAAGCACTTCAGGAATTTGTTTCAGCTTGGGTTCTGCTATAATCTCTTGGGCCAGTAGGAAACAGTCCTCAGTTGCATTGAGTACTGCAGAAGTTGAATACATTGCTTCAAGTGTGGCAATGAGAGAAGCAGTTTGGCTTCGCAAACTTCTTCCTGGGTTGTTTGGACAACCTTGAGAATCCACTGTTATTTATTGTGATAACTAGAGTTGTATTAAAATGTCTGATAATCTCGTGTTTCATGACAGGTCAAAATACGTGGAAACTCATTATCACTATGTTCGTGATATGGCACAAAGAGGTGCAATCTAGTTGAAATATATCAGTACTGATGAACAGGTTTCAGATGTTCTCGCCAAGCCTCTAGCTCAAGTGAAGTTTGAGTACTTCAGAGAGAAGCTTGGAATAGTGGAGAACACAGCATTGATTGAGAGGGAGTCTCAATCTTAGTGATGCAATTTAGTTTGCATCTTCCACCCTCTGCGGTCAATGCAAGGTGGAGTCACCCTCTGCGGGCAATGCAAGGTGACATTGTATCCTTCTCTGGGAGAAGGCTGAGGTGCAAGACCTCTTTCACCCTCTGCGGGCAATACAAGGTGAAACTATATCCTTCTCTGGGAGAAGGCTGAGGTGTAAGACCTCTTCCACCCTCTGCGGGCAATGCAAGGTGACATTGTATCCTTCTCTGGGAGAAGGCTGAGGTGCAAGACCTCTTTCACCCTCTGCGGGCAATACAAGGTGAAACTATATCCTTCTCTGGGAGAAGGCTGAGGTGTAAGACCTCTTCCACCCTCTGCGGGCAATGCAAGGTGGATCCATCCTCTGCGAGCAATGCAAGATGGACATCATGAAATGAGTTCATGATATTTATGTTTTTTATTGCAGGTATACTCTATGGAGCTTATACATTCATCCTTGCGGGCAATGCAAGATGAAGGTCATGAATGGATCATGACAAGTGGCAGCTATCCTCCCTAGCTAAGAGGGGGTGTTGAAAATTGTAGCTAGCTCGGATACCTGACTATTGAATTTTAATGTTGTCAATGACAATAAAAATTCCTATGTATTATCTCTCATGCAATCCAAACCACTTAGGGCCAGGCCCAAACACATGTAACGTGAAGGCAAATGATGTAACTTAGGGCTGAATCAAATACATGTAACTTGTAATTATATCTTGCTATGGATAGGACAAGACCTATGTATAATGTAACTTGTGGATAGGACAAGACCTATATATAAATGTAACTTGTAAATGATTATTGGTCTGACCCTATATTGGACGCCAACCTTAGATTATTATGAAATCATTTAGCAAGGCCGACCTAAGGCTTCTAGGTTGGTTGGTCACATATATATACAAAGTCATTTACAAACATCAAATACACATTTTGGAAAATACATTCCTATCTGTCATAAGCGAATTACTTCAGCGATCAACATATTATGATCAGAGATCAGCAAACATCATCTAAAGGCAGCAATCATCATTGAGTGCACAGCGAACACAATCAGGGGACAGCGAACGCTATTAGAAGACAGCGAATATTATTGGAAGCTCAGCGAACCTTATCTGAAGCACTGCTATCACCTTGGGAGGTCAGCGAATTCCATTTAAAGGGCAGCGAACTTCATCTTTGGGACAGCACCATCCGAATTGCAGATAAGTTCACTCCCTAGGTTGAAGCTATTATGTCCATTATGTGTTGACAGCTTCAAGTACTGAAGCATATTGTAAAATCACTTCTGATTATTGCCTAATAAACATCTAAGACTTGTTGCTGGGTTTTTCACCTCCAAGAGGGAGGTTTTCCCAGGGTACTGCTGTGTTATGTGTGTTTTCTTTGTTATTTTCTGCTTACTATTATCTGTCTGGTCTTAAAATTAACAAGGTTAATATGAAGTCTTTGTCTTTCTTTACCAATCTTTAATAAATTCGTTGGATTATAATATAAGTCATAGGCATAGCTTGTCTTCTTACCTTTGACATTGATGATCGTCTTGTATTGTCTTCTTACTTTTTACATCAATAGCATAACTTCACTTTTTCACTAATTGCCTTTGACATCAATGACAATATTTCCAACAAGTGCCTCAAGTGGACAAGAGTTGACGAATCAAATGAGGGGTTGGTGCTTCTAAATTTGTAAAACAAATTATTATAAAAAGTAATTTCCCATGGTTTTCTCTTGTACGGATTTCCATGTAAATATCGTGTTCCCATGTTCTTTGCATTTGAATGATTGTCGTAATTGGGATTGATGAAGTTTAAATTGGTAAAAGTTATTGTTATACAGAGTCACCCCCCCCTCTCAATATAACCCTGTGCTCAACACTATATCCAAAGGAACCAGCTTTGGTACCAATTGAAGAGCACACGATTATATTGAGAGGGGGATTGAATACGTATAATAACAAACTTTTAACTTTCAAAGTGATTAATCACAATGGCAATACTTCAAGACTTAATCAATCACAAAAGCATGATCTAGCAAGTATGAACACAAGCACACATGATTTATGTGGAGACCCTTCCAGGAGAAAACCATGGCAAAATAGTGCTTTTGTATTAGAAAGTTATTACAATCTTTGTAGGCACCAACCTACAAGAGACACCAATCCCCTTTAGATGAACCATAGGCACCAACCTATTGGAGACACAAATCCCCACAATCGAGTGCCAACTCAGCAAGAGACACCAATCTCTTTGAAAATGAGGCACCGATCTTCAAAATTAAGTGATAAGTGCTAAATAAAGGTTCAACACCCTATTGTCCTCCAACTCCTCTAAGTTGTCGTCGATGTCACTTGACTCATCCTAATTGACCAAATCTTTATTAGCAAAAGCTACTTTCCTGATAAAAATCCATTTTATTTTCCTTAGTAGTGGATTGGCTATCTTATGTGGGGTCATCCTACCTTTTCGCCTCTATCAACTAAGTGCCCAAAAACTACCATTGAAAAAAAAATGGCTAGGTAAGGTCAAAATTGTTGTCGACCCTCAAGGCTCCTCCCAACATCACTTGTTTTGTCTAAAAAGAGTCTAATGACATGTTGAGTAATATAAAATCGCTTATGTTTGAAGTAAAAGATCTCATGAATCCAAGTAGACAGCAATTTTCCCCGACTATAAATCTCAACCCAAGGGTCAAATAACAAACAACCATAGTAGCACAAACCAACCAACAACATACAATATCCATAACACACCTTCATTATATAGTAACCAAATGTTCTTTTTTTACCCCTATAGCCTTTGATCCACGTCTATGCCTGAAAATATATACCAATCATATCTACTTGAAAAAGCTTGAATAGCATAGTCTTTAGTTTGCATAACCTACAAAGTATTAGTTTGCATCTAAACTAAGCAATTAATAGGGTACACCAAAGACCTAACCCATGTAGCACTCGAGGAATTTGGCCTCTCAATCATAGTTGGATAGCATGCAACATCAAGCTCAAAATCACAATACTTAAAGTAACACATTTGAAGAATTTTATCTACATCAACCCTCTATAAAGTGATCCTCAATTTGTGGTCTTGTACTTTATTAGCCCATCATGCCCTAGATTGAATGGTGGTTCAACTCTTTGAATTGAGAATTGTAAGTGTGGCATTGCTTTGCTTTTATAAAAAAAATTCCTCCTTTTCATTTTAAAACCACTGTGCCAAGGCAATTTCAAACTAGCACCACTTCAAAGCAAGAATGTTTAAATCATTCTCTTAGAGGCATTATGTTTCCACAATCCATTGCAATTAAATTAGAAAAAATCTAGTGATAATTCTTTCCAAAATCCCTCTAATTTGAGTCATTCTCAACAATCAAATTTTGGGCTAAACTAGAACTATCCAACCCTCCTAACCAATGGAATATTTTGTGAAAACTTTATCTAAGTTTGTCTTCTACATTTTTGGCCATACAACTAAGGATGAAGTACCTATGCCTTGTTTTTATTTTTCAGTCATTACAATGCTTGCAAAGCCTAATTTTTTCATCACAAAATGCTCGCTAAAACTCTTTTGTTAGAGAATCTTACAACACGGTTTTGGCCCTTGAATTTGTGACTTTCACCCAAAACTCTAGAAAAAGGGTGGCACGTCCTACATAGCATGCTCTTCTAGAAGATTGGCCCTTGGAAAAAAGAAATCTTACTCCTCTAGAAAAACAAAGAATTTTTCCTATAAAACAAAATTCTTTCAACTTAACATACCTAAGATTTGCTAGCTATATAGAGTGTGAAGGTGTAAATAATTGTAAAATACAATGACCTGCTGAGGCCCATATAAATGACAATTATTGGCTAGATGGAGCAACATGCAATGAATTAATAAGTTGTCCAAGGGAATTAAAAGCAAGCAATATAACGGAAACGCAAACCAAACAATTGAATCAAAGGCAAGTTGTATTGTAATGTTTGACCTTTTTGGCCATAGAAAAGAGAATTTACTCACAAACTATTGGTAGAGGGTTGTGAGGCTCTAATAGAGAGTTACACAACAATTGAAGAAGCATACGTATGATGTCAAATGGAAGCCATATAGTCAATGGAATGGCAAGGCATTTGATAGCTTCAAAGAGGAGTCATGAGACAATTGCAATTATAGTCCACACTATTATCATTGGAGATATGGGGAGTACAATTGATCTTTGATGCAAAAAGTTGTACAATTGATGTAGCCAAGAAGAAAACAAGTAAAGGATGGAGAAAGTGTCTGATAGAAGAATAAGACATATGATAGACTAAAGAAAGTCCAAAAACCTCAAGACACTTTCTTTGGATAGTCAACTTTGGTGTGGCGATTGGCCCTTTTATTGTATGATCTATACACCTCAAGACTTTTTCCCTCCTTGGAAACCTCCTTAAACTCTTTCATCATGCAAGGTATTTGATAGCTTCAAAGAGGAGTCATGAGACAATTGCAATTGTAGTCTACACTATTATCATTGGAGATATGGGGAGTACAATTGATCTTTATGCAAAAAAGTTGTACAATTGATGTAGCCAAAAAGAAAACAACTAGAGGATGGAGAAAGTGTATGATAAAAGGATAAGACATACAATAGACTAAAGAAAGTGCAAAAACCTCAAGACGCTTTCTTTGGATAGTCAACCTTGGTGTGGCCTTTGGCCCTTTTATTGTATGATCTATACACCTCAAGACTTTTTCCCTTCTTGGAAACCTCCTTCACCATCCAAAGCATGTCCCATCAAAGTTTGTGAAAACCCTAGTTCACTATTGTCACTTGAATTAGATTCGTTATCTTTACTTCTCCTAGAACATGAGGACATTTTGTATTTGCATTCAATATCCATTGCTCTATTATGTGCATATTCATAAAATGAAGGTGTCTTCCTCCACAACATGGTTACAAATCCTTTTATGTCAACCCATCAATAGGTCTTTGCCAATTTACCTAGCAATTATTTAAGCCTAATATTATCATTCAAACATTTCGATATCACCTTTGTCACATGTTAGAAACTTCTCCCATAGTTTCATTGTCATCTCAAAGAAACCAAAATTCATTCTCGCCTCATCCAATTTATCCCAAGAGTTATTATAAATTTGCTTCAACTTGAACATCAATGAACCAATCAATTCCCACTCCTCTAACTATTGCTAGAAACAATCAGAACCAACGGAATTTATTTGTTCATCCATTTACACCCAAATGGTTATGCATATTCTACAATAGCACACTAAATCTTCAAACCCATCACAATATATTTTGGCACCTTCTACCTCTCAAAATTTGGACCCAGAGATGGAGTAATTGTAATGTCCCCTTGTGTTATTCTTTATGAGTTTAGGGAACAATTACTCAACCAATCAATTTTGAGATAAGTCTCTATGTATATATATATATATATATAGATGATATGAGCACTCTGTATTTAATACGAAGACTGGATATCAGATTGCTACTGTATCTGATATGTCATTAGGAATTAAGCCAAGTAAGATATTCCAATCTGCAGATAATTAAAGATCTCTGCTCTAGCTGATGTTTTGATAAAATATGCAACGAATCTCCTCCTGAAGATAACAATAAAACTATATAATACTGTGTCTGATGTATCGGTCTATTGTGCAATTATAATTCCACTGTTACATCTGATATGTCAAAATAATTATATAATTAGGAGTATGCTGTGATGTTTGACGTATCGATATGAATGCACATTTGCATTTGCTGGTATCACCTATAGTGGTATGTCTCTGTCCCAATCTGACGTTGTGTGCTTGCAACCAGACTTAACGGTACTCTTCCTGATTTCAATTATGTTCTCTATGCAACTTTATTGACACTTGGTCAATCTGCTCAGCTTTAAAGATCCAAGGGATCAGAAATTCAGATAATAAAAACTTCCTCTCCTTTTTTTTCCAACGTCTCTTCAACGTCAGCCTTCTTATATCTTGCAATTGAAGAGGTTGCATCTCTTCATAGCCATTCGATAACAATTCAGTTTGGGTTATGTATAGACATCTAATCTTAATGGTTAGCATTAATCTTCACTTGTTTGACCACTTCCTTCCAGGCAACGATATCCTTTGATTATTACTTAATTGCTATATTTATATCCCAAAGTTATTTGTTATTGCTAATAACTTAATCATTGACCCTACATAAATCAAAAACGCTGACCATGATATACCAATCCTTTGCTTATCGGAAGTGAGTGCTTAATCATAGTCGCCGATGTATATTAGACTTGACAATTCATTATCGATGATGATAATACGATCAGCCTTTTGAGGTTGATGAAGAATATTGATGAGTTTGTTAATTCTTATGATTGTGGATACATATGTCGACTAAGCCATTTACCGTCTCTATATGAGACTCTTTCCCTGTTCATGTAGCATTCCCTTCTCCTCATCATCGTATATCCCTTCATCTCTTGATAGTCCTTGCATTAAGCACCATAGTTTGACGGCAATCTTTGTGCTTTCCTCAAGGATGGATAGTCTCCCCTCCTTAATCAATATTATGGTCAATACTGGTCGATTGTCTGCTAACGGGTTCATATCGTATGGGATCAATGATAGTGTTAGTTACATCATTCCCAACAACACTAAATGTCCATATCATTCTTATCAATGCAATGAACATATGTCTTATCTTCTGGAGTTAATAAACTTTTTTCAAATTCCTTAATTCACAATGAAGTGGGTAATACCCCAACTCATCATCATTGATCCTGGGCTGTCTTAGGAAGCTGATTATTACATAAGCTGACCACAAACTGTACAGCATAAAGTTGATCATGCGTTGTATATAAAGTTGATGATACATTGACCATACTTTGACCATTACTAATCACGTAAAGTCGGTTGTCACCCTCTAGCGAAGCCACTTGTTATAATGTTGCCTGTATAGTTTTTGATCTTATGAATCATTATCATATATCATAGACTATTCACTGTTCCTTATTTACACCATCATAAAGATAATACAAGGAGCTTTCTCAATATTAACAATACTTGATGGAATCTTATTTGGGGGCATCATGGTAATCATTTTAGATTGTCATACTAGATGCAATTGCAATGTAGAATCCTCCTCAAAAAAGTTTGCCAATGACATTCCTCTACTTTTTCAACACTATCACAGACAGTTGTATCCTCGACCCTTCATGTGATATAGGCAACTTATATGGTACTTTTGTTGACTTCAAGCTTTGTGTTTTGAAGTCACTTTCTCTACCCTAGCATCTACTTCAGTATCTTCTAAAAGCAATTTTTCAATACATCATAAGCTATTATCTCTTCTTCTACAAGTTAGTCATCAAACTCTATCTCAAAACAAAGACTTCCCTAGAAATGAGGGGACTCAATTGATTTTATCGATATTATGGATTCTTGTTCAACACCCTCCAACCCATCCTAGTGGCAAAGTTCAATTCTTTCTTCCTCTAGAATGGGTCATTATCTAGCAATTTCTATGCATTCTTCCCTTGTGAGTGATGTAAAACTCTCTAGTGTCGAATGAATTCTACATTTGGTGCGGCCAACTACTTCGGCTTGTGCTTTTGGTTCAGCTTCAATATTGTTTTGATAAATGTCTACAATTGATTGTCTCTCACAACCTTCTTCAATCTTGTTGTTACACCAATCCAATAGATCATGAAATTTCGTAGTCCACTCCCTAACCACTTTATCTCCTTCCATCACCTTTGTTTAGGCTCGATGGCATTAATTGTTTGGAATTCGACATTAGTATTCAAGTTGTTCCCCTTCTTCCCAATGGCACCATTTTTTTCCATTGTAAGATATGTTGTCTTTATGCTATACAATATCTTCCAGCATGAAGATCTTGTAAAATGATTTGTTGCCTTATAATGAAGTACATAGAATGTCCAATAGTCAATTGACCTCTTTGATTACTAGCAACTATGCCAAATAAAATATGTGAATACTTATGTAGTTTAATCTTCTCTTACATGTTCTTGTATTGAGAGTTCCCACAAATACTTAAGTTGGGAGTAAGTCCTTATCTTTGTTTTTATGTGCCAAGTGGTTCTTGTATAGGTCAACCCATTTACTCCTAGGCTTCCATCTTAATAGTTATTATCAACTGATTTTCAAATTTACTTCAAATTTGACTCAAGTTCGCAAAGGCGACAATGCCAAAAATGTTAGCTCTAAGATCTACACTACTAAACCATGAGTTGCAATACAAATTAAAAGTTGGAATCACAAATCATACTAGGAAAATATTATCTAGAATATAAAGAATGATGCTTATATTTAATAGGTAGTGTTCAATATAATGTTTCGGAGTACAAGGAGAATGTATCATAAAATCAACACCCTTACCCACAAATGGAAATGCTATTTGAAATACCAATAATTGTTGAGTAAGACACAAGCGTTGGTCTCAATGGTCATGACAGCCATGTAAAGTTCACTATCTTAGACAACACAGAATATTTATTAATGATAAGAAATAACTATCTACAACCACAAATTAGAACTTTGTTATTACAATGGCTATTAAGGAGTCAACGGGGAACAAAGGGATGCATCTTGCATCATATGTTTACTGCTCTCTTTGATAAAATGAATAATGATATAATAATAGACATAAAAAAAGCATACCAGATAAAAGAGTAAAATATATCTTTATTCGCACATGAAATTATTACAGAACAAAACCAGAGATGGTTATCCAAGGATCAAAGTGATCCAACTAGATCATACTACTTTCCTTGCAATATACAATGTATTTAAAGGACCCAACAGTTGGCAAAAGGAACACAAACTGACACTTATAACTACATGAGATTTCAAACAATTAATACATAATCAAATAACCCATACTATTAGAACATAATAATAGTAATTGTACACTAACTACATCATAGAACTTACATGCGTTCCCTCAAGACCATGAAGATCTTAATGATTCTAATCTCGGAGAACAAGCAAACATTTTAATGGGGCATGAATGTTTAGAATCTTGTTGTCACGTCTCCACACATCGCCCCATTGCAAATGGCGACCCCCCACTTTTCGCTTTTTAGAGTAGAAGTTTTGCCTAGTTTCCTAGTGTTTGCCTTTGCCGTTAAGAGGGTTTTTGAATTTTGGATAGGATCATGTGTTTAAAATGCCAAAATGTTAGAGTGATCCTGAGTTTTGCCTAAGTCTAGGGGTTGCCTTAGGGTTTTGATTTATTCTTGCTAAGTGTTGCGTTGACATTTGAGCATTAGCGTGTTTTTGAACGTCCACATCAGTGATTTTTGAGTGCCAAGGTGTTTCGGGACCTTTAGGAGTTGTTTTCTCACTCCTAGGAAGTTATTCAAGTTGATTTTGCACTTTATCCCGATAGGTTTCCTTATTCTCACTCAATTTTTTGGTGAATTTGCCTAAGTCCAGTTGAGTTTTATTGAGTTTTGAAGTTTCCTAGTGGTTTTGAGTGGAAAAATAATCATATTCCGGATGAAAATCCATATTCTAAGGGTCAAAAGGTCAAAATTCCAAACTAGAGGTGCTTTTCCCCTCATATTCCTGACTACCCATGATTTTCCCCACTCAAAATCCAGATTGGACATGGATTTCCCTTGGAATCCAGACATGCCCCATTTTTCCACCATTGTGGATCTATACTAGGGTCGATTTTCCCCCAGGATGATTAAATTTTGTCTAAGTGTTGGGGATTTTCTTGACTACCTTTGAATTTCCCCTAGGGAGTGTGGATGAAGTTGCGGATGAGTTAAGTGAGGATTCCTGATGACTATCGATTTTCCACCATAGCTTTTCATGATGGTTTTTTGTGGATTTTAGTACGAACAAGTACAAATTGAAGATTTTTTAGTCCAGATTGCTATCCAGACTGGGGTCGATTTTCCCCCAAAGACCATTTTAATGATTTTTAATAAGTTCTCATTGGGATTTTTATCCCAACATGGGGCGATTTTCCCCCCAAGGGTCAATTTTGATCTAAATTTTAAAATATTTTAATAAATGAGCCTCATTTAATTGTTTTTGATCAAGTGTTAATAATTATTTAAAAAATCAAAAAACAATTAATAAATAATTTGCAATGAACATTTAACGATTAGATACTTCTAGAAGCAAATCGATTTTCCCCAGGCAAGTATAAGTATCAAATTTTTATCCCACATTGCTTGTGTGGTGAAGTTTCAAGGTGAAAATGTGTTTTAAGTATGCCTACCCAGCATTAAAATAACATTATAAGTTGTTGATGTGACAGTTAGGTGGCTGATTGAAGGCAGATTGGAGGTCCCAGCTGGGTGATTTTTGCCCAAATGTCAAGTTGACACCATTGTTGGGAGTTGAAGTTGCAAATTTGAAGTATTTGTTTGCCCAATCAGACCTGGGCGTCATTTTTGGAGACCATTACAACAAGCTTGGAGGACGATTTTCATGTCTTAGGCGATTTTTATGAAGTGGCGTCATGGCTGAAGTTAGGCGATTTTATTTGGGAGGCTGATTCCTCCATATCTTGATGAATTTTGGTGATATGTTTGAGTGTTAAGGGGCTGCCATTATTTTCAGACCTTGTTGGGCGCCATGTTGGCTGGAAACTTCATTTTCGGAGTTATTTTTCATTGCCCAGCTCATCCACACTAAGGCGATTTTGGTTAAGGCCTGTTTGGAGGATTTTTCAGTGCATTTTCAAGGGCTGCCATTGTTGTTACAGTCTGAAACTCCATAGTTGCAAGTTGTCTTCAAACTGATTTTCATTTCCAGTCACTTGCCCACTTGGGAAATTTCACTTGTGCATCATCCCTATGAGTTTTTTGGGCATCTGGTGGAGCTTCCATTGCTGATCTAAGTCTGAAACTTCACTTTCAGATTTGTCTTCAGACTTGGATATTTTTTACCAGCCCTTTGTTTGTGCCCAGATTTGACAAACTTCACTTTGGGAAGGTGAAATCCATCAAATACAGGTGTTTCTTGTGACTGCGACAAGTTTAAATGACTAATTTATTGAAGTTGCAAGTTGTCTTCAGACATTGGGCAGCCATTGTTAGACCTTGGAAGGGTGTCTTCAGACTTTAAGAACTAAAAATCAGACTTTTCCACACCCTTTTCCAAGCATTGTGCTATACTTTTGGACTCCATTTTTGGTATTTTCCTAAGTATACCAGGTTGTCTTCAGACTGAAACTTCATTTCCAGCCACATAGTTGCGCCCAGATGTGACCATTTCTGAGTTTTGAAGGTCAAAATAATTCAAATGCAAGCATGTGACAAGGCTGTGACCACTTCCAGCCATTGATATTCATCATTTTCAGTGTGTCTTCAGACTTTTTGGAGCCATTTTCAGACTTTCAGAGGGTGTATTCAGACTTAAGAATCAGAAAATCAGACTTGAATACACCATTTTCTGAGTATTTCTAGGCATTGGAGGGCATATTCAGACTTTGTCCTCAGAAAAACAAACTTTTATTACAACTTTGATATCAAAAATCAGTTACTTTCTGAGTGTTTTCAGACCTCCAAGTGATATTTCCAGACCTGGACATTCATTTTTGGGCTCCAGATACTTGATTTTCTGAGTTTACATGGGTGTCTTCAGACTTAGCAATTGTGATCAGACTTATCCTAAGTCTGAAAATCGGGTTTTCTTCGGGAGAATTTTCTAGATTTCAATCCAAACCTTCATATTTTCCAGAATTGGTGTTACAATTTTCTAAGAATACCTATCACATGTTGGGACAAATGTCAGGAACAAAGCCCTGATGGTGCCCGGATGTCCATTCCATCAAATGGTGATCGAATCAACACAAAATTTTCAAGAACAATGAATCCAGATGGGAGTCGGATTTCCACTGTAGGGTGGAATTACAAAGGAAAGAAGTTGTCTAGATAGGCATCAAATTTCCACCAAGTGAAGAAATGAACAGGGATGATGCGGATGGTTTTGAGGACTAAACTGCCCCTATGCGGATGGATTTCCCACCAAGGTTAAAATCAAGTTTATCACATGGGTGTTTGATTCAATGCTTGTTTGTTTTGCAGGATTGTTACGAGGATAGGAAGCATGATGATCAAGGCTTGAGGTGAAAGAGGATGCACGCAATGCAGATAAGGAAGATCAATACTTCAAAGATTGGATGGGGATTTCCGGACAGAGATTCTAGAAGGTGAAGATGAGGACTAGATCAATCATGAAGAAGACTTCACCTTGATGATGAATAAATGAAGGAAAGCAAGTTCAAGACATGAGCACAAAGGGATTTCACATTATGAAATCTGGAACTACATCAAGGAATTCCAATATCAAAGTGCATCAAGGAAGGAAATATTTTAGGATTCCAAGATTGGGAAATTTTCCAAAAATAAGGAGGGAACAGTTAAACTTAAGGATGGAATGTAAAGTATCATAAGGGATTCCAAACATTGTGAAGATGAAGAATGTACAAGGCAAGCTAAGGTGGCATCCTAGTCACCATCCATTCAATCAAAGGGTACCAAGTCAACATTCATTCAAGGAGGGAATAGGTGACACATGGTGCTACATCAAATATTATTTATCTTACCTACCCTCATTTCTTATTGGCCAATGTAATGGTGGTTGTACAAACCCTAATTAGGGTTTTATCTTGTAATCTTGGTCGTTGATCTTGAATCAATCTGAGTCGTTCATTTCTTTTGAGGCTCTATATATACCCCATCGCCTCTCATTTGTAAGAGAGTTTTTGTAGAATTGTTAGTATATGTTGTAGCTATTTGAATCTAAATCATTGTTCAATTTGTTGGTGATTTTTCTGTTCAAATGTTCTTTTGCATTCATGGTTCTCAATTCCTCCAAGTTAGATTAGAATTTTAGATTAGAATTTGTTTTCATGTTTGTTAGATTGAGTGGAAGATTTGTTGAGTATATTTGTGTGGAATCCTTAATCCATACCTCTAGCCTTTTGTCATTGGTAAGTGCGCCTTGTGTGGTCAACTGGAAATTTGAGTAAGCTTAACTTCAATTATTATGCATCCCTTGACAAGCGTCAATTTGGATGGTGTCAACGTTTGATGGTAATAGTTTGAAAATCAATAAGTATACCTTAGATGATTGCACTAAGCTTGTGTCAATACCTATTTATGAGACCCTGCCTAATTTGATTCCACTAAATTTGTTCATCATTTCCTACATTCCTAGGCTTAGAATAGATTTTCAAAACCCTATTCTTTTTGCCCCCTTTTTCAATAATTCTTGTTAGAATTAAGTCTGGAGCTACATTGCTAAATCCTAAGTCATCGGCATACCCATCCTAATCCATGATAAGATTGAGTATTCATGTACAACGTAAGTCCCCTTGTGATTCCAGCATTATCACATCAAACTACTGAACTTATCCACACGTCAAGACCTGACATTTCATAACCTTGGAGTTGTCTCATTTGATCGCGAAGCATAGCATATGAGAGACTTTGTTCAAGAGAGGATAAGATACCTTTGTATTTTATTTTGTGTTTGCATGTGCATAAAAAACACATCAACAAATCCATGGTGCCAAAAGATCCTAAAGCAAATTTGGCAAGCACAGCAATTTGCTGTTGGGAATAAGTGGGTATGAATTTTTGTATATCGCTTGGGACGGAAACAAAAACCGTTTTTAAATTTCCCATGTTTGAGGATAGATAGATAAACTCCCTAAGGAGTCTCTATCACAAACAGGATATCTTCTGATGAAAGGTTTTATGAGGTTATAATTTAAAACAAAGTGAAAAAGCTGGCAGAAATAGTTTTGTAGTCAAAAGTTAACAAAAAACTGATGTGTGTTTATCTTCAACTCTTCAAAGCTATTCCATAAATTTACCCATTTAAATGACAATAGATTCAATGTCTGTTTCAAGAAACTAGAAATGGAGATGCACAAGCCATTCTATTGCTATGCAATTAAATATCTGTATGACAGTGTTAGACAAAACCTTACATTTCATCTTGTTTGAGTTAAGAAAAGCTGAGTCAAGATCCTAAGAAGTGATGTTTGATCAAAATATTTGAATGCTAGAACTGAATTTGAGAAGAGAGTATCTGAATTGCTGCTTCTCCAGCAAAGCTACTAATGAAGCCAAGATTGTTTATAACACCTTAATGTCTCTACATTGTATATCTTCAAATCTACAGAAAACTGGGAATAAATAACCAATTCATGATTGTGGACCACAGGGATTATATATTGGAAAATATGATTTTAGGATATACTTTATATTTGATAACCATGTATCTTAAAATCCTATGTCCCGTACATGTTTTATGATGGCAAGAAAATAGTGTTGAATATATTTTGTTGATGTCCAATACTGTAAATCCTTTAGGTTGTAGATCCATGAAACATATGCCAATCTTTTTATGGGCACCTTGGATTAGAAAGGGACACTTACAGGATTCACATTGATGATCAAAGATTATGGGTAACCATCCACCCTGTTACAATTTCCTTTCTAAGTAGAAGGCATATAACTTTTCAAGGATATTGTTCTGCTTTTGTGGAAAGACTATCTCAAACCTCATATGTCTATGTAATTCTGTCGTGATTTATGAAGTAACATAAAATGAATAGTTTCTATAAAATAATAAATCTACCTGCCTGTTGAAAATCAATACCATAAGTTATACGGGTGGATGCTGCAGGATAAACTGCTACAAATGATTCGCCCTTCATCACATGGAATGGTTCACAGACTATGAGAGCCATCTTCTCTACATCCATGCCAAAATTATTCTTTGCAATACATGTACCAGCTTCCTCTATGGCTTCTACCCATTCCAATGCAGATCCATCCAATATAGGCACCTACATGTTAATCAAAATTAAATATTATGCAAATCTATTATAAGTACAAAATCCAGATGCTAAATTTTTAATTTAAAATAAGAAGATCATGTGAATATCGATCCCTCCGCTAAATTGAGGCTCAATCCTACCAGTTATTTCCACCTTAGATCAGACATAAACTGTTTAAAAATGAAAGAACTAAAGATATTTGAAATATCAAACTACTGGTTGGTCATTGCTCCCATACTTACTATTAAACCAAACCCACAATGCGGAGCATTACATATTTTTTAACTGCAGCATGAAAGTTTCAACTTTCATTAAAGGAAAAAAAGAACAACTGCCCGCTAAGCTTGATTTCTAGTAGAATCTACACCGGTTTAACAGGAGATATAAACAACTTACCAAAATAAATGGATAAGTAATCAAATTACCTCATTGGCACCCTCAATTTCAATGCGGCAATTATCAATCCCCATCCCTTCCAAAGCAGAGAGCAAGTGCTCTACGGTGCGCACACTTGTGCCACCTTTCCCAATGTGAACACTCAGAGTGGTATCACTCAAATGTATTGTAGAAGCAGGAACCCTAACCCTACATTTACCAATAATAAAATACCTGCCCTCTCCAGCCATAGCCGGTAAGACTCTCACAACAGCTTCATCTCCAGAATGAAGTCCCACCCCAGCTTTACTAAACCCTCTTGAAATTGTGCGCTGAAGCTGCCCTGTCTGAAATTTTCATATGATTACAATGATAACAAGATATATAGCGAAAGTGAAACACATGACGATACACATTTCTTTCTAACATGCATATTGCACACTATGTAACAAGCACAATTGCAAAAAAAATTGGAGACATAGCCTCTTCTCTGAAGCTTGGAGAACTTATCATAAAACAATCACCAATAGAAACGATATTTTTTCAGCATGTTCCCTACATAACAAAATTCGGAGCAATTGCATAGTTATTTGTAGTCGTTAACTAGGACATAAAATCTTGAGAAATTAATTTAAAATCTATTTTCCATCGAACACCATTCAGAGGAGGTAATGGAGAACACGGGGACACAAAAAGGAGATGCCTAGAAGCATCCTTAAAATCCTAGAATCAATAATTCAGCAGTAAAATTGCATGGGGAAAGAGCGAGGCCTATACAAGGGATGAGAAACCGCGGGATGAAGGTATCGCCACAGAACATAGTTTACCCAATCCAGGCAGAAACAATCTTGTAAACAAGTGCTCACCCTGGTATGTTATAAACATGGTAGGCACAGCTACAGCGTTTTGCAAACTTTTTGAACAGCTAAACACACGTTTATTCATCTTAATTACCATTAAAAATATCATAAATGTGCATTTTATCCATCAAAATCTAGCAAATAATCAAGGCTTACAGTAAAAACGATAAAGAATTACTTTATTTTTAAAGATTGAACAGAATCACAGCCCATAGAAGTCATATGGGCACTGAATTCCACGAAAATCTAAATATTTTTAAGGGTTCACTGTGAAATTTTATGTACCAGAAACCCTCATTCCTATACGTTTCCAGCATAAGATTTTTTCAGTTATTTTAGCAAACGTAAAATTTAACTGATTAAATTTAAATATAACGAAAATTAACAGTAGCATTCGTCCTTATCACAAGATTTAATTATATATACGAGATCAGAACATCGAACGATTACCCTCTTCCATGCCACCTTTGGAGAAAACGCACACGATTTGACGGGTAGTATTGGCTCCTGCGCTGCTACAGTGAAGCTACGCGCAGTTGATAAATATTTTGAGTAAACGAATTGCATTGCTGTAGAGAACTTAGAAACCCTAGCCATATTTTATCAGGTTTCGTGTAATATAACCGATGAGCAAGATTTGCTTGCAGGAAGTTGTGAACGAATGAAAGAATACAGGCAAGAAAACGCGGGAGGGTGGAAAAGCGTGACTCATAAACGTTCGGAATTTGAATTCTTATTTATGAATTTTTTTCAGTATGGATGGAGTGACAACGTTTGAATTTAGAGCTTTTTTTTTTGAAGAATTAAGTTGGATTTCACTTGTACACCCTCGTAATTAAAGTGGGATCGAATCTAAACAAAAGATCAAAATATATAAAGTCCAATCAATCATCAATAGGCTTTCAACTAGTTTAAGACTTTTTTTCTAAAGGTTTTCAATAAGTTGTTGGGCACAAACAAGGGAAATAGTCAATTTCAAGGGATGGAATCTATTATAATTCAACTAGTCAAGAGCACCACACTTATGAGAAGAGGTGGAAGGTGGCCAAAAAGGTTGAGATCATCTATGAGGAGCACGATCTCAAGAACCTCGCAGCTAAGAGCCTTGAAACTAGACTAATTGGTCTCATATGGCAAATCGACCACAACCATGCATGCACCCAGGAGGAACCAAGAGCTAAGACTCTGGAAATTGTGTAAGAAGAACTACCCTGGGGATCAAGGAATTCCTACATATGTGCAAATCCTAGTGAACTTTGTGAGCTTGTACTCGGATCTACATAAGCACATTAGAGAAAATCATAGTTTTTGTATATAAAGAAAATAGAGTATTAATCAAACAATGTGAAAATTGGAGCTAAATTTCTATCTTTCTAAATACTAAAGAGAAATCCCTCTTTGAAAACATGACAAATATGAACAAGTTTAAATGGGAGACAAGCTCGATCACGTAACAACATTATGACATGAGAAGGTGTTGATCAAAAAAGTTTGAAGAAGTCATGTATCCAACTCCAAGCTTCTTAAGCTCTAGTGCAAAACCAAAAAAGATGCTTGAGAGACCCCAGTTGTCTACAAAAATGACAGTAGGGGTTGCAGATTCCAAGGTTAGACATGGGTTATACAAATAAGAACCAAGCAAAAGACCTTAGTAAAGAATGCATCATGTAAAATGAATCATTTTGGGCTAAAGAATGGCTAATGTCGAGTGCCAAGAGAAGATGTAAGAGATGACAATAGTATTCTAATTGGTCCACCATCACAAGATGATGATGAGCGCACACTTATATTAAGAGGGGGTGAATCAATACAAGACTATTTTGCTTATTTAAAACTTAAAAACCATAATAACATCAAACACACAAGATCCACACAGTTAAGAACATAAGATCTACATGGAAACCCTTTTGGGAAAAAACCATAGTGAAGGATTGCTTGGATCTACTATCCAAATCCAACCACCACAAAAGAAAAATGCTCTTATAAATCTATGTAGACAACACCCCACTAGAAGCACCAACTTAGCAAGAGATACCAATCTCTTTGATTAAGAGGCATCAACCTCCAAATGAATGAAAATTTCATCTCCTTGATTATTGCTTCTTGAAAGCATGATAATCATGTGAATCTTCTTCGTAATTTTTTCTTGTGAGTCTATTTGTAAATATGTTATAAATCTCCTTGAAAGTTTGTTATAAATCTCCTTCAAAGTTTTTTATAAATCTCCTTCAAAGTTTGTTAAATCTATAATAAATGTGCTTGAGTTAGAAAGATATTTATTTAATTACTTGCTTTCATTTACCCCCACACGACTTCTATTTATACCTTTCCTATGCCTCTTCATGAAGGGAAGCGATTCTTCCTCAAGGAGGCCAGCCGCTTGCAAGAATAAAAAAGTTATTTTATATTAACTTTTCCCAAGATGGGTGACCACACTAAGGGAGTTCACCCATGCCAAGGAGGCCCCAAAAATAATAAATTTAATTATTAATTTGCAAGATGTGGGCGTCAATAATACATGGGTCAGCCAGCCCAAAAATGAGACTCAAAAAAGTATTTTCATTTTTGTTTAAACCTCCATCATTGCATGGTAAGACATATTATTTTCTTCTTTGTCAGCAATAATGTGATGGTAGCAATTATGCTCAATTCTCCTTTAACATCAATGACAACAATTTATCCAACAATATTCCCCTTTGTCATTGATGGTAACCTTGCAAAGAAATAATTGTTTGTAACCCCCCCCCTTTGACATCAATAGAGAAGTATTCATGAAGCTAAAAGACAATACAATGAATAGCTCCCCCTAAATTCATGCTTCTCCTTTGTAATTTAGTGAATAGATGAGAGAGATATTACTCCCGAATTCTATCTTAAATACTCAAATTTTGCTTTAAGAAGGGGCTTTGTAAAGATTTATGCAATCTATTCTTATTTGACACCATGCTCCAACTTGACATTCTCTTTCGCAGCATATTCTTATAAGAAATTATACTTGAGAGGAATGTGCTTTTCCCTATAATGCATAATTAGATTCTTTGAAATATTAATTGCACTCATGTCGTCACAAAGTATGAGAATAGGATGATCATATTTTACCTCTATGCCCTTCAATGTCTTTTCCATCCAAATAACTTGTGTGCAACATGATACTACTACCATGTATTATGCCTCTACTATGGAAAAGAAATTGAAGGTTGTTTATTGATTAACCATGACACTAGATTGTTGCCAAGAAATAATGTTCCTCCACTTGTACTTTTTCTATCAACATTGCCTAATCTACATTTGTGTATGTTGTTAGAGTGAATGCCACAAGACAAAATCCAAAGTGCCCTTTAGATATTTAAATATTCTTTTGACTACTTGTACACGAATTTCTTTTGGTGCTAATTGAAAATGTGTTACCATGCCCACCACTTGCATAGTGTTTGGTTGTGATGTTGTCATACGTAGTAGGCTCCAAATCATTGACTTGTATAATGTTTGATTTACTTGAAGAGACTCGTCATTTTTACTTAATTTACAACATATGACTATGGGTGTGTTGACTAGTTTGCAATCTTCTATCCTAAATTTCTTCAACATTCCTTAATGTATTTGGTTTGTAAAATAAACATATATTTATCGGATTGAGAAATTAAAAACCAAGGAAGAATGATAACTCACCAAGCATCTCAAATTTTGTTGCATTTCCTTTGTGAACACTTGGCACAATCTATTAAGTTGTTACCTCCAAAAATTATATCATCGACATAAACCACAACAATCAACTAAATCTCACCTTCTGTCTTGATGTAGAGATTAATATCCATAATTCTTCTTTTCAAGCCTTGTTGTTGTAGATATTTGTCAAGTAATTAATGCTATCAGATTTGCACAATCCATGTAATAATTCTTTTGATGCTTCTGGATTCAATTGTGTGCAAAAAAATTTTATACATCAACGTTTCGAATCACACTTTGTGATTCATCATCAGGATGAGAGTTTAAACGAGATGAAAGATGATGAATCACAGAGTGTGATTCAAAATGTTGATGTCTAAAAAAATTGCACACAATCGAATCCAGAAGCATCAAAAGACTTATTTGTCAAGTCTTCAGAGCAAGCTTCGGGGGCTTGCTTTAGCCCATATAGTTCTTTCTTTAACTTGCACACATAATCCACATTTTTTTATAATAGAAATTCTTTCAATGTTCAATGTATAATTCTTCCTCTCAATTATCATTTAAGAAAGGTTGACTTGGCATCAATTTCATAGAAGTTCTTGAAATACGCAAATGCCAAAAGCATTTTGATAACTTCTAATTTTGCAATAAGAAAAAAAGTTTCTTCAAAATTAATACCTTCAACTAGAGCATATCGTTTGCAAAATAACCTTGCTTTGTTCCTAAAGATGCATCTTGCACCAATCACATTCTTATCTTTTGGTATAAAAATGAGCTCCCATGTCTCATTCTTTTCAATTCGATTCAACTTTTCTTCCATAGCATCAATCCAATGCTTGTCTTCTCTAGCTTATGCAAATTCATTTGGCTCTGTTTTAGATAGAAAGGAGAGATATGCATGTTTTGATGTACTTTCTAATCTTCTTCTAGTATGTACCCCAATATCTTTATCACCAAGAATTAGATTTTTTGAATGATTCTCCTGGACAAATCTAGACGGTGTATTCATATCTCTCTGCACTACTTCTTCTCTTCTGACTTCTTCTTCTTCCATGTAGATCAAGTCTTCATTTTCTTCTTCCTTGCAACTTGGGTCTTCCAGGTGATAATTTGCTTGCATTGCTTCATCCATTTTCACATTGGCATTTTCTACAATATTTCATAGTATTCTATTATAACATCTATAATATTTGCTTCTTAAAGAATAACCAAGAAAGATACTCTCATAAAATATGAAGTCAAATTTTCCCAAATCGCCATGATCTCTTCTTATATAGCACTTACTCTTGAAAACCTTGAAGTATTTGATTGTTGCTAGTTTTCCCTTCCGAAGTTCATAAGGTGTCAAGTACTATAATTAACTCTAATTTTCCATTGTTTAGAACATAGATTGTTATGTTAACCAGTTCCCTCCAAAACTTGTCGAGTAGCATATATCCATTCAATTTTTTTCCAGCCATCTCTTTTACAATTTGATTCTTTCTTTCTACAACTCCGTTTTGTTATGGAGTCCTTGAAGATAGAAAATATATTTCTATTCCATGATACTCACAAAAATATCCAAATTTATTTGAGGTAAACTCACCTCCATGATCTAATATCAAGCATTTTTTGAATCCATAATATATTACCAAGAACAACTCAGAGAGTATAATATCAAACACAAAATGAGGATATGCAAGTCTAGAGGATCAAAGGCAATGTTTCAAAACAAATATACATCATGGTGGAAAGAAAATATCATTGCAACCCAAATATTAACCATGCTAACAAGAAAGACTAAATCCACTACCATTGCTCTAGAAATGTCCCTTATGTTCAACAAAAACTATATGTCTAGATGTTATAAACCCACTATTGAAGTAGTAACCTATTTCAAGCCCTAAACATTATTGTTTTACTATAACAATTTTGTCAAAAGATTGTGGTTTTATTATAATAGTGTTATATATTCCTTGTCAAAATAGAGAATATCCATTGCCAAGCAGTTGAAATCCCCAAAGATGGTGCATACCAATTGACAAGAAGCATTACTACTATTAAAAAGGTGTATATGTATATGTCTGAGTCATTGTTGTCAAAGAGAGAAAAAAAAGTAAGCAAGCAATTAAAACAAAATTTTCACTATAAGTGTCTTTGACATTCCACCTTAAAGATGGATCAATAGTGGAAATATATTTATTAGACCTATTAATCTCTGGCATGAAATCATCATTAACTAAAAAACTATATATTTTCTCAATATTGAATCCTAGATCCTCTGTGAGAGTGTCCTTGTACTTCTTGTTGTATTGTTTTTGGAATTCAAGATAGTCTTCTAGAAACTTTTCATTACCTTTCCTTGATTCTGGCCAGTAGCCAACATACTTTATTTTTAACCTATTGACAACAATGTGACCAAGACCTCTGAGATCCTTGAACCTCTACCTAAAAATTTCAATGGTAATAGTAATCAACATTAAAACCATATTTAAAATGGGCCTTCTAGATGACTCAGTAAGCTTTCTCTTCCATCCATGAAACCATTTTTCATTCCTAACTTCCATAAAACCCAAAGAATCTCATCAAGTAAAACAACTCGAAACAAATTATAAACTTTTCCAAGACCTTTAATATAACCAAATAAAACCTCGAGCATACAAAGACTCGAGTTGGCAACCCAAGACTCTAACCCAACTAATAAAATCGACCAAACCTCCTTACCAAAAAAAAAAATTAAATATATTCAACTGTCTTGGGAACTCTACATGTTAGACAAATGTTGATATTAGGATAGGACATTTGATGTTTCTTTAAAAATTTGAGCCATTTAAAGCAACATTTCTTTGGTTCCAACACACAAGACCACAAATGATTAATAGTTTTGGACCATTAGGCAAGAGTGAGCTTTAGATTCTAGCAACCATTGAGGTGATTGATCACAACATGAGTTTGTACCATGGATCAATATACCACTTTCGATTATGTGCCATCACACCATTTAGCAGTGTTAACCATGTCTAAATTAGAAGTAGCATTGATAAGAAAAGGAAAATTCTCACGAGCTTCCCTGATTAATGAATGTGTCTTGCAATGAAACTAAGGAAGGCCATAATCAATGCTCAGATCATACTAATATTTATCTACATGTTATTCAAATATGAGTGAAATTTGTAATGTCTTTACTATACCATAATTTGGAGGAGCAACCCTACAATGATGCCAGGGCTTTATCTTTATGATATAAATTACACCATTTAGATCAAGATTCAACAATATTGTTGTCATTATTATTGAATAATTCACAACCAATAACATTGTTTCTTACCAATTCTTCGACTTTCCAAATGCTCTTGAACCAAAGGGGACCACAGAGAATTTACCAAATAAGGAGTCATAAACATTCAGATTTTCCCACCCTTTTGCATGTTCAAGGTATATTAGTTGAATGGTATTCCTCACAACAAATTTCTAGGGTTGATTACCCTCCAAGGCTTTTAAGATCCATTTAACTGTTAGAGAGATACCATGTGTTTTTAGGTCTGTAAGACCTATGCCACCTTGCAATTTTCTTAAACAACACCACTCCCACTTCATTGAGTGTTTTTTCTTCTTCCCTTTTCCATTTGACCAAAGGAATGACCTAACTATTTTTTGGGATCTTGTTGACTTGATAACTACATAATAGCCAAATCGAAGAGTAGTATAGACTATATGAAGAAATAATCTTTTGACAGACTTGAAACCTCCCAACTAGGGATATGTAATGCTCTATCAATTTACCAATTTTTGCATCAAATTTCTCTTTATCCAATTACACCTATTTTTAAGGCAAGGAATAACAGCAAATGGGATTCCCAAATACTTGACTTGTTTATTTGGGTCACTCCATTAGAGATCAAATTCCCCAAACCATACAGGAGATTTGTCTTTCCAACATAAAACCATTGACTTGTCTCTAGAGAGCTTAGCACTTGAAGCTTTATAAAAAATCTATAATATGTTCAAAAGGTTACCAAAATTGTCTACATTAAATGTAAAAAACATAATAGTGTTATCAACAAATTGCACATGAATCAAATTGTCTTGATTTGGAAGGGAGATAGGTTGCACACTTAGCCCCAAATTTGGACTCCTAAAAAAAAAAAGAATACGATGAAAAGTAATAACAAAAAGGATAGGGGCTAAGGGCATCTTTTTTTGATGGACCTTTGAAGAGTGAAAGGATCAAATATAATACTAGTGACGTCAATTTGGGTCACTATTGAGGATGAGGAAATCCAGGTTAGCAAAATCACATGCAATTAATGTTAAATAAAACACAAGAAATATAAAACACACATAAATAAACTTGTTTCACCTTCTTTCTTCACCTCCTTTGATCAAGTGGGAAGTGGAAGTATGCTCCCAAGATCTCCACTTGATTTGCTCCTTAGCATGAGGGATGTGGATCGATCTCCACTACAAAACAAAGTATATGATTCAGATAATGTGATAGATGAATTGGCTTATACGAGACAATATTTCAGCATAATATAGGTGTGATGGATAATTTTGTTGCTCAAAGGGACAACATAACAATGTGCAAAAGATGGGTATGATTGTGAAGGGAGGAGACTCCAATTTATAGATTGGAGGGACCCAAAATGGATGCCCAAGATTGAAGAGGAATGGAGGGTTAGGATTGAAAGTGAATGGGAGAAGATTTGAGAGGACAAGTGGGAGATCCAAGAGATTTTTCCATAAAGGCATTTCTTATCTCCACACTTCTCAAGTACATGGGGAAGAGTTCCCCAAGTACCTTGGGAATAGAGGAAAGAAATATAAAATTCATTGGGAGAGGACTAGAGCAATTTCATATTCCCATAAAAGAGGATGTGTGGGGAGAATAAAGGATAAAGGAATTAAAAATTCTTTGGGAAGAGGGAACATGAGAAGATCCAAGGAGTTTGAACCAAAGTTGGTGGCCTTTAAGGTTGGAGGATGAGATGGGAAAGCCATTTATGGCAAAGGGTTGACCCATCCCTAATAAAGGTGATTAGGGATGTGAAAATGATTAGGAAGAGTGATTAAGTGGGTTGATGAGAGGTTAGAGTGTAAGTGGACAAGTTAGGAGGATGAGACATGAGGAGAGAATGAGTGGAAAAATATAAAATTGAAGAAAATGATAATCATGATTAGGCTAGATGACAGGGATTAAGGAGGCGATTTGCAGGAATTGGGGTGATTAGTTAATTAATTGAAATTAATTAGCTAATTAGGATTTAGAAAAAATATTAACTAAGGTTAGGGATTGAAATTATTTTAGAAGAATAGAATATAATTAATTTTGATAAATTAATTATAAGGAAAAAGTGGTAAAATCAATTAAAATGTAATTTAATTAATTGTAAGAAGAAGGGAGACTAACATGATTAATATGATTAATTATGCAAAAAGGTATCTAAGAAGAAGGGAGACTAACATAATTAATATGATTTATTAAATATTAATTTAATTAATTTTAGGCATCTACGCGACAGATCCATGTCTCTACAGGTGGATTGTCTCCTACGTAGGCATCGATCAGGCGATCAACGTCTGTGATGGGAAGGGAGGGGGAAAGGAAGGCGGTCTAAGGATCATTGTCCGTGTTCTGCAAAACGATGCCCAAGTTGCAGTTTCGACATCTCTACAAGGGGATATCACCTTCTCCACCTAAAGGACAAGAGGGGAAAGACAAATGGATGGAGAGGATATGAGGGGTTTCCAGAAGATGCCCCAAGGTGCGAGATATGGGAAATTGGAAGAATAAGGCTAGTATGAGTGGTTTTGTGGATGCAGGGGGATTTAGGTCCACTAAAATCACGAGAGTCCTGGTATCCCATAATGAGATATTAGAGCCATCTTACTAGAGTAGAGAGGGGTGTGTTATATCATGTTGGGCTACAGTGGGTACATCAATGGCCTAGGATTCATGCTCATACAGTTATGATGACAACACTCATGGAGCGATTGCACAGTGACACCTGTTCCTTCCATCTGCCAACCAAAGAGGCTTTTATCACTTTACTGGATGTGTGGTGCATTTTGTGAGTTCCTATTCATGGTGTGATTCTAGAGTATCGACTGGGGGGCGGGGAGTACTACTTGCGGCATCTATGTTAGATGGATGACCTACCTATGGACAAGACACACATGGTGTTGGAGCGGGCCATGGAGCGGCCTCAATGGATGACATGGTTGGTTCTATACATCTGCAGTTTGATTGGTGGTAGGATGATGCCCAATCTTAGTGGGAATGGATTTTTGATCGATTGGTTGCATTTCTTGTATTACATTATGGAGGATGGGATTCAGTTTGCCTGGGGGAATGCCATACTCAGGCAATTGTACCACGGTATTCACATGTGTGCCTATCGAGGGTACAAGAACTCGGGGACTAGTGTTACTTTGCTTCACATATGGGCATTCAAGCACATAGCCTTATGTCGGCCTCTCCATGTTAGGGAGTGGCAGCCCCAATACCCCTACGTAGACAAATATGGTGGGTTATTGCATTATACCAAAGTAGGTGAAATGGGCTATTGGCATCAATGCATCGATGAAATAATGGATTTTACGTGGCACCCTTACAAAATCTATGAGTAGTGGGCAGTGGATGCCTATTATCTTTCTTTTGTTCCGACATTGTGCTAGTTGATCGGCCACACTGTACATATGATAGATCAGTACCTACCTCATCGGGTGATGTTGTAGTTTGGGATACAACATGACATTGTCGAGGAGGAGAGGACACATCCATGGACTACCCAAGAGACTACTACATGGGGGGATGCTATAGGGCCATTTAAGGCTTGAGTTAGCTAAGATGGTATGACAACAATAGACTGGGACCCTAGTCCTGATATTATTGACGTTGGTTGCACAAAGGCATACACAGTGTGGTGGGAGTTCCACCGACCAACATGACTGACCATACCAGAGGTACTAGCACCAAATAAGATTGCTTCGTCCTTGAATTAGGTGGTAGGAGGGGATGGGGATGACGAAGCGGGGGGAGGAGATGGAGGCGGGAGAGGTAGAGGGAGATGGGCTAGAGGAGGCCAGAGAGAGCAGAGAGCAACGAGGGCTCCATGTCGATGACAAAGGAGGGGGAGGTAAGGTGTTCAGGTACAATTGCCAACGACACCCATACAGATCATACAGGGTCAGTTGGGGGGATAGGTACAAGTCCCAATAGTAGCACCACCAGTAGTGCAACCACCTTAAGGGCCATAACCGTAGGTGCAAGGAGCACAAGTTTTACAGGATACCTTAGATTAGATCACCTTAGAGCGGGACATGAATAGGGATCGATCAACAAGCCTAGCAGATGAGGTAGGTCAGGAGAGGGTCAGGGACAAAGAGAGGGCTCATGCAGAGATCCTTCAAGATGAGGTGGAGAGGGAGAGAGCGAGGACAAATGGGGAGAGAGCGAGGACAAATGGGCTTTGAGCAAAGAGGGATGCACTACATATGGCCCTAGATATAGTGACGACAGAGAGAGATACCGACTACACGAAGAAGGATTCCACAACAGAGGTACTATAGGAGGATAGGGGAGGGGAGCTAATGGAGAGGATTGAGCAACTCAAGGTAGAGGTAGATGAATTGAAATCTCAGTTGGCCTGGTTATAGGCCAATGTCACCCACCTCAGAGGAGAGAGGGATGTCACTAGGCAGCTACTGATACCAACACAGATGACATAGGTGTTCACTTATGCCATGGATTCACATTGAGTTGCAAAGAGGGCCCTATGAGAGGCTTAGTATTATAAAGGGTTGTATCAAGATATGGTACCTCTAGACCAGTGAGCGCTTACGTTTGCTGCGAGGACCCAGACTCGATAGACACATTTATATACATTAGGAGAGTTTGTGGGCACGAGAGCACCACAACTACCACTAACAGGACCATCAAGAGGATGGGTTGATTGTTGTGACGTTTTCACCCATCACCCCATTGCAAATGGGGACTCCCACTTTTTCGCTTTCTAGGTTAGTTGTCTTAGCTTAGTTGTTGGTAGTTGTCAACTCTTTGCTATTAGCCTTTCATTTGTAAGACGTGTAGTTGGTCAGGAGTTGACCAAGTGAAGTCTCTCTTTAGGATGAAGTGAGGTACAAAACTTCCTTGGCCCTCCAAAGCTTCCAAATTGCCTTTCAAGCATTACCAATGGATGCCCAAGTCCGATCGCTTCCCTTCCATCTCCCCTCATTTCCATATTTCCATCTCACTCCCTCATTATTCCAGAGTCCTTCCATTTTCTCTTACTTTCCTTAGCCCATTCTTCATCTCCCCTTCCTTTCCATTTCCAACTTTCCTTCTTATATTTCTACTTCACCTTCCACTCCCATCTCCTTTCATTATCTTTCTCCATCTTCACCTATCATCACTACCTCACCTACATCTTCTATCCCTTCCATCTTCCTTTCACCTTCCTCTAACCCCGTCTCATATTTCATACCCTTTACCTCCTTTTTTACCTATTATATCCTCCCTTCATTACCCCTTATACCTCCCACATCATCCTATCTTTTATTCCCCAACTTCCATTTCCTATATCCTAACCCACACCTTATATCCTAAACCTACCTTCCTGCCCTACCTCCTACCCCTATCTTATCTTAACACACCTCCCTTAAAACCCTCCATAACCCTCCTTACTACCCCTTTCATAACCCCCTTAGCTTATCTCTTATACCCCCTACACCCTACACCCAACCTTTTGTTATCTCCTTATAACTCCCCTAACCCCGTAGCTCCTAACCTACCCCTCTTACCCTAACCTTACCCCGTATCCTATTTTCACTCACCTCGTGGTTCGTTTTCCCACTCCCATTTCATACCCCGTAGCTCCTAACCTACCCCTCTTATCCTAACCTTACCGTGTATCCTACTTTCACTCACCTTGCGGTTCCTTTTTCCACTCCCCTTTTGTACCTCCTATCTCTTCATTTCCCTTGTGGCTTTCCCTTACTGCAGCTTATAACTCCCTCCTTGCCACAGTGTCACCTCTCATCCCACTCCATTCCTATCGCCCCCCTTTTCCACCTCATCACCTTTGGTTCCTCCTCTCACTACCGTGCCACACATGCTTGCCCACTAAACTTTAAATTTGGAAATTTAAAATATTTTTTAAGGAGTGTGATTTCCTTTGACCCCACGTAGCATACTTGGGCCCCATCAAAACCTTATGGTAGAGAGAAAAAAAAAGTTTCTAAGGCATTTACAATGCCACATCATTGAGGCCAACCTTTCTGTGACTATTCAAGAAAATCAAATCAAGCCATGCAACTTCCAGCTGGGCCTTTAAAACACGGGCTAAAGACTGATACATCTCTTGAATTGCTTGATTAAAATAATAAGAAAATTTGGCTAAGGCATGAAAACAAGTTTGTCATTCTAGGATAGAACACTACCCGTCCTAGGCTAGTTCCCTACTCATTCTAGGCTAGAAGGCCATCCGTTCTAGACTAGAACATCAATCGTTCCAAGCTAGATCACTACTTGTTCAAAGCTAGAACCACCCTATCTTTTGACTTAGAACATTTACACAATTGCATTATCAAGCCATTCTAGACTAGAACACCAGTCATTCTAGGCTAGAACACCAAGCGTTCTAAGCTAGGAAGCTACCTATTCTAGACTAGAACACCATTTGTTCTAGGCTAGAATGCATTGTCCTTTGACCAAACACATATTGTCCTTTGACCACAATGATTTACAAAGTGGACCAATCTGTCCTAGCAAGCTAAATTCGATTTGAGATGGAGAAAAGAGGATAACGCCTTGAGTTTCAAAAAATGATGCAATTTGTGATGAGCTACGATGAACAAGAGGATGATGACATGCTTGATTCATGCAAGCTATACGTTTGAAATGATGGACATATTTGTGCAAGGCATAAGCATTTAATGGCACCACCTTAGAGTTTGAGTTTCCACATTGCAATCTATATGCCACATTCAATGTGAGTTTTATAGTTGGAGGATGATGACTTTAAATGATGCATGCAAGGCATTTCAATGAGAGTTGCCATGGAAAAGAGAGCATTGAAAATCAATAATCATGAGCTAGTTTGATCAATGCAAAATGCCAAGTTCGATATAGCTAGTCGATTTGTAATTCAAATTCAAATTTTAAAAGTTCGATAATCGGAAGACACTTAGTATGTGGCATTTGCATTTATGAAGGGTTATAGGGGGTTTGCATTTAAAGAGAGATGTAAAACTCGAGATTGTTTTATCAAGATTGATTAAGGCATATTTTATGCACGAGGTTCGCTCTATGAATGGATGGCAATGCGTTTGAATCTATAATTCTGACATGACTCGATCAATACAAGGTATTGCATTTAATTTATACTAAGTGATTCAAATTGTAAAACTCGGGGTCTTTCATGAGCATCGATTGAAATCATTTAATTCGTGGCACCTTGTATTAATGGATGCATCCCAACACATTTGACCTAGGTGGCGATTCACATGAAAGTCACAAATTTATAATATGGTGTTCTTTTTTAGCTATCTCGCAATTAAATGATCACAACCGGATCCCTCTATTGTTTTGATTGCAAGAACATTAAATGAAGCTTGCCATCAATTTGTGATGAGGTATCAATCTCTTTGAGCGAGTATAAGCTTGAATTTCATTTGATCAATTCAAAATCGATATTGCCTTTGCCAAATAACATCGATTCAACTCATGTCACAATGATTTTATGCAGTGCTAGCCGTGATTTTGATCAAGACCAAGCATGATTGATAAGTGAATTCATTCCAAGGTAGCAAGTTTAGAGGCAGAACCATTACATTTGTAGATGTCATTATCTCCCTTAGTAATGATTTAAAAATAAGAAGCGATTTAACTCCATCAGCGAATTGATTAGTAAGGGGCAACAATTCATGTTATGCAACTTTGGATTAGAGTTATGATGAATTCATGGACAACGATTGCTGGAAGATAGCGAATTTACCTTTGCTGAAATTAAGTTCTCCTTCATACGATTTTGATGAGAAGGGACGATTCAGCTAATGGACAATGATCTGAGTTTGAATAAGGCAAGTGATTGATATTGCATCATCATCTAGCTCAAGTATGGTCACAACGAATTGTATTAGGGACCAGGGATTGGAGTTTCGATCTTATATTTCAATAGACAATCACAGCGAATGACTTCATTGCCAAAACGATTTTGATGTAGAAATACAGTGGGGATATCGAGTGTGACTAGTGATTTTGTCCAAGGAGATAACAATTTTGTTTCCTTCAAATGCCAGTGAATTGATCAAAATCGAGTTTGGGAGCAAGATTATTGTTTAGAAGCCTTGAAAGAGGACGATTTCGTCCAGAATTAAGTGCCAGTCCATTTTGATTAGTTCATAGTTTTATTCCAGTGCTGGTATATTTCGTCAATTTTAGTCATGAATAACTCTTTCAATAAATTTTGAACATTTTTTTGATCATCTGCAAGGATTCATTATTAGTGAAGAGGATTGTTTTTTTTTCCTTGTTGAGGGTTAGAATTACCACCCTAGCATTATGTCTTGCATTAAGGCAATTGAGTTTTGTTTGCAAATCAACCATCATTTCATGAAACTAACTTAAGCATCTCTCACAAGTGAAGGATGGCTCGAACACGACAAACTCTCATCAAGGAAGATATTGCACTTCAAGGCATTCTAGGCTAGAATGAGGTCCATCCAAGACAAGAACAAGGTCCATCCTAGACAAGAATGAGGTCCGTCTTAGGCAATGACAAGGTCTGATGCAAGCAATCAACATGAGGAGTAATGGAAAAGCAACATCAAGGCAAAGAATAGCATCAACATCAAGCACTCAAAGAAGAATTTTCACAATCTTGAATTTCCTTCGGAAATCTAAGAATCATTGCTAGTATAGCCAAATGAAACCTTGAGAATGCAAGTGATCAAGACAAGAGACAGTTTCAGAAGAGTTAATCAAAGTGAGAAGATCAACATGAGCAGAGTCATCATCACATCATGAGCTTGATAATGTTGAGTATCAAGAGATCTGTCTCATTTACAATTACAACTTGCGATGAATTACAATGATCAAGGAAGCTGAGGTGGCGCCCAATCATCACTTATCCAATCATATAATTTTAAGATAAGGTGTCCAGATTCAATGCACATGACTCATCCTACAAAGAAGATAACTACCACATGTGGGCACAAAGTTTGATGTACCTACTACTGTCATCTATTGCTTGAATTTTTTAAGAAGGAAATGTGTCCCTTTAATTATAAATATATCATTGGTCAAGCATTAAATGCTTTGTAATGGGTGTAGCAAACCCTAATTAGGGTTTTTATCTTTCAATCTTATCCATTGATTGTGAATCAACCTAAGCCATTGAATTGTAATGAGAGCACTATAAAAGGCTCCACTTCTTCATTTGTAAAGTTAATAGGAGTAGTTCAAGAATAGAGAGTGGATAGAAAATAGATAGTAGTCGATCAAGTCAGACAGATAGCAAATAGTTAGACTAAGAAGAGAAGCCAAAGATTGTTGCCAAGACATTATTGTAAAAGACATGTAAACTTCATCGAGGATATGGTGAATTCTATGTGTTGATTCAACAATTTACATGGTCTCTATTTCTCAATTTGATTTTCATGTTATTTAGATGAATGGAAGAACTTTGTGTATGATCAATGGTGAAAGTCTTATGTTCATACTACTAACACCTTGACGATGGTAAAGTGCCCTGCGTAGTCAACTAGATCTATTTAGCCAAGCTTAACTTCAATTATCGCTCCTTCATTGATATGCATCAACTTGATGGTGTCATGCTTGTGCTGATGATTTGAAAATCATAAAGCTATCCCTATAAGATTGCACTAGCCTTGTGGATATGTTCATAGCATGTCAAAGAAAATCTTAGTTCGAGTTCCATCAAAGATTGTCCATTGCTCCTACGTTCCTAGAGTTAGATTAGCTTCTCAAAACCCTATCCTTTTTCCCTTTTTCCCTTTTTTTTCAAATCAAGTGAAATCCCATGTTCCAATGACATTCAAAGCATTCAAGCATTCAACATAAGTCCACCTTGTGATCCCAACAATATTACATCATATACAACTGATTCTATCCAAGAGCACGTCAAGACCTGGCATTCGAGAACCTTGGAGTCATCCCACTTGATCACACAACTTAGCATTTGGGAGTCTTTGTTCAAGAGAGGATAATATACTTAGTATTTTATTCTATGTTGCATAGTGCATAAAATCACCATCAACACTGACCCAGGTGTAGGTGACAGGGAGAGCACGGGATAGCTCTGGGACTCTAAAAAAATTTATGACCCTTCGAGGATTATACTCCATTGTATTATGATTGGACACATTGTTTTTTGATATATATGAGATGGCTCATGATGTTGGCGGCGATTCAATTATGATTGCACTTATGATGGACATTTATTATGGACTGTGGTACATTTGATGATGAATTCATGATGATGCAAGCTTATGTTTATATGATGATTATGATGATCTAGATGAAATGTTTGTGATGTAGGATGGATGTATGATGTGTGTATTACTATTATGAGATGCATGTGTTATGATTTGATGTATGAGATATTCCTAACAAATTGTGTATGAAGGATGGACATCTATATGCATGTAGGTATGGTATCGATGTGATGTGTGTGCTATGATGATATGGATGACATGAATGTATTATAATGATGCCTAACCTATTGTGTGTGCAAGGGATACTTATATGTGCATGGCGGTGCAATGCTTATATGAGATGTTGATGTTTTGGGATGGATGCATGATGTGAAAATTGTAATGACGATGGTATTCAGATGATGTAATATGCATGATGTTCATAATATAATGTGATATGTATGATTGCAATTATAATTATTATTTTGGAATTGTATAATGTAACACATAATGAATGAAATGCAAGTGGATGTTTATGGAATGCTATGAGACTATGCATTCTAAATTAATATAAAATGAGATAAATATTAAAATGTAATCACATGAAAAATGGACCTTAAAAGGAAATGATATTCAAGTATATGAACTCTAAAAATGATTACGAAACTGAATCTTATAAAATGAGTATAAAATGAACCCTATAAATGAGTATGATAAATGAAATTGAAAACGAATCCGAATATGATTATGGTATGAAAAACGAATCCTAAAATGATATGCAATGTAATGAATTCGAAAATAATATGCAAATGGGAATGAATCCTAAGATGATTATGATATGTAATGCGACTGGAATTTGAATTTGAAAAAAAACGATTATGAACTCTAAAATGATTATGGTATGCAATGATATGAAAATAAATTCTAAAATTATCTATGCAAATGAGAATGAATCCTTTAAAGGAAATGCAAATGAAACATAAGGATAAATGCAAATGAGATGATTGTGCAAAATGGAGGTGGATAATTTTTGTGATATGTCAACCATAATACAATGAAATACATAAGATAGAAGAAGAAGAAAGAGGGAGGCTGAATGAATAAGTTGGAGTCTCAAGGGTAAATGAATGAAGTGGAATGAGTGGATGGGTGGGATTTTGTTGTGTAAATGTGGAGAGAAAACCTAGTTTTGATATTGCCATGGATTATCTACACCACTGATTATAGAAATTAGGATGTTATGATTATCCGAGGCATGGACTAGACTCTCAAACAATAGGTTATCTCAATGCACACAAGTTTGCGAACACTGATGATGGTGTAAATGCGATACCATTGGATCATAAACGAGAAATCATCAAACACATCATACACAAAAAGATGGCCCAATGTATACCAACTGAAGACATGCCAAGATATAGGATGATCAAGGTAGCCCCAAATAGGTATAGGCATAGGAAAAAAAAAAAATCAAAGTGAAAAGACCAATCATGCAGATGACATACACATGGCCAACAGACATCTCTTGCCAAGAGTAGGACATGGATCTAGATGGATTTCTAGACATGGAAAGGATGCATCCCTATGGAAAAAGATAATGGACATGATTGCAAAAGTGGCAAAAAGACCAAATGGATGTGCAAGGTATGCAAATAAGAGAATTGCCGCTTAGATTTGATTAGCACATTATGGATGGGCTTTTGGTTAATGAACAAGTCAAGAAAAGCTTAGGTTGATAGGAAAAGCTTAAAATATTGGGGTGGAAAGCTCACTATGATGGGGTAAAGCTCAATATGATGGGTCGATACTTATTCATGGTTCAGAAAATAACTCATCATCTCAACGAGAGGGAGAAAAAAATGGAAGTGCGTGGATATGACCATAGAGAAGAATGCATGCACGAATGGGAATAGGATGGTAAGCCTAGTGAGGATGAATGGCAAAGGGGAATATGGATATGAAGCATGATGGAAGGGGATGAGTGCAAGAGGATGTGATGAGCGTCCAAAGAGATGGTGGATCTAACTTATTTACCTTAGCATCTGAGAACATGTATTCACCAAGGTACTTATTCATAGCACCACAAAGTGGTTTTCACTAATGGACAAAATGATTTGTCTTTACTTTTTTGCTTTTTTCATTTTATTTTATTTTTTTGCTGATTTTTGAAAAATTGGGACTCTTTAAAGATTAGGCATAAAACTTCGTTAGGTGTAGGATGTTTATAGGCTCATCCAAGGGTTCTCCTTCAAGTGTGGCCAATTGATAAGCATTGGAATCATATTTTGTAGTGATGACATATGCCCCAACCAATTAGGCTTGAACTTGCCTTTCTTTTCTTGGTCCTGAAAGTTTCTTTGATTTTCTATAAGGACAACATCACCAATAGAAAATTCTCAGGCCCTGACTTTCTTGTTTTAGCCAAGTTAGAGGCAATTCTGATAAACCTGGAGATGATCTAAGGCCTTGGGACACCGTTCATCTAACAATTCAGGCTCTTGTAATCTTGTCACTCTATATTCTTCGTTAGGGAGAAAATTTTGTAGGGACACCCAAAGTGAAGGGATCTCAATCTCAAGGGGGAGGACGACTTCAGAACCGAAGACTAGGGAGTACGGTCTGGCTTTTGTGGGCGTAAGGATACTTGTGCAATAGGCCCAAAGGATGGGATTGAGTTGCAAGTGCCAATCATGACCAACTTCATTGACTATATTTTTTAGGATCTTGATGAGAGTTTCATTCAAAGCCTTAGCTTGACCATTACCTTACGGGTATTATGGAGTGGAAAAGCAATGTTGGATGGCAAATATATGGCATAGTTCCTTGACATCCTAATTCTTGAAAGGTCTACCATTGTCTGTAATGATAACCTCAAGGATTCCATATCGATAGATTAAGTAGTTTAGGATAAACTTCGCTATTTGTTTTCCAATGGTAAAGGTGAGTGGTATAGCTTCCACCCACTTGGTGAAGAGTTATGTAGTGGTGATTATGAATTTGTGACCATTGGATGAGGTGGGGTGGATTTTATTGATGATATCGATTCCCCACTACAAGAAAGGCCAAGGTGTAATAAATGGTTGTAGATCTTGAGATGACGCGTGAATATTATCACCATCTTTCTGACAAGGCACACATTTCTTGACATAGTGATATGCATCTTGTTCCATTGTAGGCCAGTAATATCTTGTGTGTAAGAGATTCTTAGCCAAAACAAGGTCACTTGAGTATGCCCCACAAATACCTTCATGTACCTCTCGTAATACTCGTTCATCCTCCTCTTTATCTAAACACCTTAGGAGGGTTCCATTGAAGTGCCTTTAGAACAAGGTGTCTCCAATAATAGTGTAACAGGCTGATTGGCGAATGAAATTCTGTTGTTGGGTTTTAGTGAGGTGAGGGGGAATGGCATTATCGTGAAGGTAGGTGTAGGTCTCTTGATACCAGGAAGTGTCGGGTCCAACAAGGACACACACCATGTTGGACTCAAGGACATCGTATGTAGGGACTAGAAGATGCTCAACCAAGAATTCACATTTTTGACTGTTTGCTTGCATTTGTAGGAGGGAACTGATAGTGGCTATAGTGTATGTAGCTCTATTGTTTAGCTAAGGGATCTCCTCGAATTGGATGGAAGTGAAGTGTTGTTGAAAGTCCTCTATCATGCAGTGATAAGGGAGCAACTTGTAATCTTTGGTTTTTACTCATCATTGACTTGTTTAATGACAAGTTGAGAGTCTCCATAGACGTGTAGGTCCATGATCTTGCATTGAATAGCCAGGCAAAGTCTAGTAATGAGAGCTTCATACTCCACTATATTATTTGTGCTTGCAAAGGCTATCTTGTAAGACTTGGGTATGCAATCACCTTGAGGGGTGATCAATAGAATGCCTACCCTCGATCTATGTTGTGTGTAGGAACCATTAAATTAGAAGTTTCATTTGGTAGACTGGGTGATTGCCATGATAGAGTCATCTGGAAATTTTGTAATGAGAGGATGTTCTCCTTGTAGTGGGGTATCAACCAACTGATAAAAAATGACTTGTCTTTAATGGCTTTCCAGTCTACATACTTAATGTCGAATTCACTTAGCAGTATAACCCACTTGGCAATGTGTCCTGTAAGAGTAGTCCTTGATAGTAGGTATTTGAGGGGGTCAATCTTTGCAATGAGCTTGGTCTTATGATTGATCATGTAGTGACAAAGATTCTAAGTACTGAAAACAACTGCAAGGAATGCTTGTTCTATTAGAGTGTATTTAAGATCATGTTCTACTAGTGTGCAACTAATGTAGTAAATGACAAACTCTTTACCCTGATCATCAATTTGTGCAAGTAATGCCCCCAAGGCCACAAACATAGTTGAGATGTACAGAATAAGTGGTCGTCTCATAATAGGAGGCATCAATATTGGAGGGGATGCCAAATATTCTTTGAGTTTGTCAAAAGCTTTCTAGCATAAACAATCTCATTGAAACTTTGTGTCTTTTCATAAGAGGTGAGCAAATGGATGGCACTTGTCTACAAGCTGTGCTATGTATCGATAGATAGACTAAAGTTTGCCCTGTAGACTATTAAGCTACTTGAGTGTCCTAGGAGGAGGCATTTCCATATTTGCTTTCACCTTTGCTGGATCTACTTCAATTCCTCTACGTGACATAATGAACCCCAATAGTTTTCCAGATGTGACTCCAAAGACATATTTCGTGGGATTGAGTTATAGCTTATACTTTTCCAATCTCTCAAAGATCCTTCTTAAGACAAGAATGTGCTCTTCACATGCCTTTGATTTACCCAGGAGATTGTCAACATGATCTTCCATGATAGGGGTGATGGTGTTTATGTAGGCATCATCGAAAAGGTCACTAGGATATTTGAAAGGCACTTCATGGAATTCCTCTTCATTAGATTTGTCGACGTTAGAGGGAGGGTCTATTGGAGCACCAACGATGGTAACTTTGGGCACTAGGGAGTAACCCAAGCCCTATTGTGTTTATATGAAGCTGGTGAGATAGGTTCTTTTCTTCCTTCTTCCTTAGGTCCAAGACCATGTCCTTTGTAACCCATCTTTTCTACTAAAGTTGTTGCCTTTGGATACATTTCTTTAAGAATTTTGTAGGTGCTTTATTTTACTCTTGGTAGAGCTAGGAGGTGACATCAATTTCAAGGCATTCTTCATCAAGTGGGCCCCACTATTGAAAAGCGATTTTTTTACATTGCATGGTAGGTTTCTTTTGAATCTCAATTTCTTTGGTTCTACCATAAGACTTGGAGGAGGGAGATGTCTCACATAGAATGTGTTTTGAAGGGTGTATTCTCTACAACTGTTGTCAACAACCATGACCTTAATCTTGGGTTGGGTGGAGGTGGATGCGACATTGGAAGTGCCAGATGGTGGTGGTGAAGCTGATGTGTTCAGTAGGCAATGGTAGGGATGTTTTCCTTCAAGGATTTTGCAGCATTGAAAAGGTTGTGGATCAACAAAGATAGTGATTTCTCTACCATTGTATGGAATTTCAAACATTGATGGTAGGTGGATGGAATGACTTGAATGGAATGAATCCATAGATGGCCAAGGAGGATATTGTAGGAGAGATTAAGGTCCCAGACCTAGCAGATGGTTTCAACTATTGCAGGGCCCACTTGAAGAGGAAATGTGATAGTTCCTTTGGAGATGCATTCTACATCATCATATGCCTTTATTGTGATCTTTCCATATGTATCAACCAAATCTTCAGAGATTCCCTATTGTTTGATTAGTTTATATGTATAGAGGTTTAGTCCAGATCCACCATCTGTAAGGACTATTTATTTTATGTTTATGTACAATGACTTCGATGTGAAGGGGTTTATTGTGAGAAGGATCGACAAAGGGAGCATCTTTGGAAGTGAAAACCAGGTGGTGTTGCGCAAGGAGATTACCTATCAAGGCCTGAATTTGGGTGACATTTATGTTGTTAGGGACACGATATTCCAAAAGGGCTTGTTCAAGGATGTCTTTATGGATGAGTGAGGTCTTGAGAAGCTCCAGGATGGAAATATATGCACGTACCTTGTCAAGGTGGTCAAGGATGTTGTAGCAATTGGCAAATGACATGGAAGATGGAGGAGGAGGAGCTCCTTGGATTATTACTCTCCCTCGGTGGTTGGTGACGTTGCAATCATTCTATGGAGGGGGAATGGAGGGTGAAGCACCCTGGATGACTATTTTAGCTTGATTAGGTCTATTGGTTGACTATGCAGGAGGGGCACCCTGAATGGTTATCCTGGGTCTACAAGGTGTTGATGTAGGGTCAACTCCTTGGATAGTAATGGTACATGAGTATCGACAAGTTAAATGTGGCCTACCAAGGAGTCAAAGGAAATGATATTGTTGGTATAGTCTATTGGAGCTCAAAATTGCAGGTTGTGGAACCCTAAAAATATGCCAAGCTTTGTGACCAGGATCAACAATCAACTTTGGCCAACTAATGGAATAACCAATTTGGTTTTAATTCCTGTCACTTTAGGCTTTGCAGGACCTAGGTGGGTGTACCTTTTTTTATTAAACAAATTATAATTGTATTATTCTAACTAAACTAGTCTCTATTCCAAATTGGCATGAATATCTGAAACAAATTGATTTAAGTTCTAACCCTACTCCTATCTCTTGCTTACATAAAATTGAAATTGAAATTTTATGATGATTTGATTAATGATGCATTTAAAACTGACCAGTGCCTTATCTTGGGTTGCCGAGTCAAAATGATGTTTTTCTTTATCAAATGTCAGGAAACTCAAATTGCCCAGCAGTACTCCAATTTATACCTTGCAAAAACTGGAAGTATGTGTTTATGCCTTGCATAAACATGCAAATATGCAAATCATAAAACTGTAATCCAATCCTATCCTTCTGAATCACTGCATTCCTTCAACAATATTTAACTTTTCCTTGAAAAGACCAATTAAATAGAACACACATGAGCATTTTGTGCTGTATGGATAAATCACGTATATCCTTGATAAATTGATTTATATGATTGAGAAGAATAAATTCAGAGACAATATTAATGATATTTTGTATTTAAAATAATAAGCAATTGAAGACACTTTCAGAGCAAAATGTTTCTACAATCTTTGGTTATATAAAACCATTCAATGACAAGCCCTTAAGACATAAGTAATTATCAATAAACCCTTTGGTCTTCAACTTAATAATTCCTAAAAATAGTACCATTTTAATGAATAATATAAGAATAGCTTGCTTTTAAATAAATCATTTAGATTTATCCATCATTTTATAAATATATCACCAATGTCCATTTATTTACTTGCTCTCTTTCTTTTAATTTAATTATCCTCTTGACATTCACCTTCATTTTCACTTTGTAAATTCTGTCATAAAAATCTCCCTCATAGTTTCACCCAAATTCTAACATATTCACTTGAATGTTACATTTTTCCTTTTTAAGTAAAAATAACCATCTTTCCTTTTCCCATGAATGAACTTTGCTTCTCTTCTTATGGTATTTCGCCTCACAATAAATTTTAATCTTTATAAAAGTACTTTATTCTCCCTTTTTTGAAATAATTGTAATATATATTTAGTAAGTTGAACTTTCTTTATATTGATGGTTTTATCTTTCTTAAATTATCCAGCACGGTTACCCACTTCTTCTTTTCTAAAATTTATCCCTTTTCAAAGTTCCCATTTTATGAAATAAGTAACCCGAGTAAAAAAAATAAAATTCTGTCATCACGTTACACCTCTTTAAATGTAAATCACCTTCATCAGAATTTTTCTTCCCTCCACATTTATCCTTGTAATAGAATCAAAGGTCTATTTAATAATTAATCTCTTCCCAGTCCGCAGACTTGAGCTTTTCATTTTTATAATGATTTGCCCGATTTGACAATCTCATCTATAATATTCTTCCTTTAATTTTATGCCCTAATATCCTAACTTGTGCCTTTTCATTATATTTTGGAAACCCTAAAGATATTATCAACAAATCCATTTTGTGCAACTCCTTCAATTATTTTACTTCCGGAGGTCATTTTTCTTTGAGGCCAGATACACCGTTACACTCCCCAAGAATATTTACTGAAGTGTTTCCAATTACAACATTCATCAAGCCGATGGCACTGGATATTTGTTCCTTACATTTCGATAAATAATGTCATTGCCTCCTTGCTTGGAAACTAATCCCTCAAGCTGCTGTTCGCATTTGCTTGAAAACTCCAAAAACATTTCAAGAAATACATTTTCTGCACATTTGGCGATTACCGCATTCCATAGTTGATATTTCTTTGGGAAATTACAATTATGGTTCAGAAGCTGTATCTATGCTTCCCATATTTCGCATCCATGTCTACTGAAGTAGTTGTAGCTTCAACATCTAACATAATTCCTCTATTCTCAATGCTTTTGGTGTTACTGGAATGAGTACTAGGAGTCGTGCTTTATATATGCCAGTTGTTTTTATCTTTGTTAAATTAATCTGTGCAGATTTTGTAATCATGAGACCATATTTCTACAAGGCATTATGTCAACATTTTGCATACTTGTCTGCAATTGCCAAAAATCCTTCTTTCCTTAATGCTTCGAAGGGTGTTCATTCGCTATAATAAAATTCTCATAACTGTGCAGCCTGGAAGGAAATAGAAAAAGATTGTTGTTTTTGGATTTACGCCTACCAATTTTATTTGCTTGAAAATTCATAGAATCTTTCAATGAAGTCATCGCGTGCATTATTCGGTATATGAGATCCAACTTCAATAGTAGCTTTCAGTCATATACCCAGATGTTGATTCCAGGAAGAGGGCTAAAGTGTGCTCAATCACACCTTCACCGAAAACATGTAGACATATGAGCCAAGAATTCATAGCAAAAAACGGTTCTGTAAAATCCATCTTGAGGTGAGAGAAATTAATTTCCAAAGTAGGCGTTATAATTGATTTTAACATTGTGCAAACATCAGATTTGCATGAATTGCATTTGGTTTAGGTTCGAAAAAATTTATCAAATGGAATGAGGCTTTGGGAATTTGCACAGGAGTTCGTAATCATATTAACAATTGCATGGATCAATTGGTGAGGTATGAAGGTTATTTGAATATGAAATATCAATTTGTGTACAAGGCCACTTTAATAAACTTTGCAATGTGAGGGCAACAAACTGAATAAATTGGAAATGGATTGAACTTAGGAAAAATACTAAACGAGGTTTTGGGATTCTAAAAATAGATATGGTGGGTCATTATTATATGGACAATTGGGAGGAGCAATTGGTTTGGCTTGAACAATCATAGATGCAAAAGATATTCACTTTGGTGGGATAGATATAAATGTACATATATCTTTATGAGAGGGAAGATGATGGAATAGTGAATCCACTTATTGATCAAGGGGTTTAGGAGAACATTTTTCAAGGTTTTCTCATTATGTGGAACTCTAAATTTTGCAAAAAATTAGGGTTCCAACAAAGTCATAAGGGACCAAATGAGATGACGAGCCTTTATCGTTACCATGCTTGGGGAAAGGGTCCTGATGCATCTTGAGCTTATCATTGGAGTTGTTAGGTTTAGCAACCACAACCTCAACATCACCTTTGTCAATAAGGTCCTGAATGTAGTTCTTAAGTTTCATGCACTTTAGTGTATCATTGCCTTGGAAACGATGGTACTCACAATATTCGTTCTCATTATACCATCAGGGTTTTGGTTGGTTAGCCTCATATGACCAGGTCATAGGAAAGTCGATAGAACCAACCTTGACAAGATTCTAGAAGACATCGTCAATAGGTTCAACAAGTGGAGTGCATTTGCGTAGAGGTTGATTATTTGGATGGGATGATTGCCTTGGAATGGAGATGTTGTTGCGAGATAGGGATTGGTTTCATGAGTCCGATTGGTTGTGGGATTGATTATTGGTGGTGGTAGGCTTGGTTGGGATAGTCATAGATTGGATAGGTTTGGAATTAGTGACTTCGTCATTGATGACATTCTTTTTCTTAGACCAAAACCTAGATTTGTCATTGGATGAGGATGCTTGGAAATTTTTTTTATAAGGCTTTACGATACTTTGCTCTAGGAGAACTTTCTCTAATGCTAAAGTCTTTTTTAGTGACTTGCTCAAAAGATTCAAGACATTGATGGCTCAGGGGATGAGACATTTTGGGGATAAGGTTGCATTGAAACAACTCAATCTAATAGGATTCAAGTATGTCCCATGGGAATTTCCTAATAAGATGTTGCCACCTTTGCAAAAAGTTGGTGAAGGTCTCTCTAGTCCTTTGCTTTGTATTGCATAGATCTATTATAGAGGCGTCATTCTCAATGTTGTATTCATAACGTGACACAAAATTTAATACTAGTTTATTAAATGACTTGATTGAGCCATGAGGTAAGGCCGAGAACCAAGCAAGGGCAGGTCCACTAAGGCTCTTGGGAAAAAGTCATCACAGGTAGACATCACTATACGAAACCTCTTGACAAGCAATATAGAATTATTGCACATGTTCCCTAGGGTCATCTTTGCCTTTGTATTTTTCGAATTTAGGCATTTTAAAATTGAGAGGGTATGGAGCCACTGAGATAGAAGGATCATGGGTAAAAGTACAAACATGTGTCACACTTTTAAAAAGGAAAAGGCTAACACAACAATAACTGTTCAATTTCGTCACCATAAAAGTGTCATTTTCATTTTGAATTTGAAGATGATGTAAACTGATGAAATGTGTAAAATTTGTTGAAGTTTAAGTCTACTATTTTTCGAAAAAAAAATTTCAATAATTTATATGTTTTTTTTAGCTTTAAAGTCCATTTTTTTATTGCTGAAAAAGAGGGGGTTTAGTTCCCACCTCAAAAGAAAATGTAAATCAACTTTTTTTTTTTTTTGATATCCATTATAGATCACATATTTATACAGTGCATGAAAAATAATAATAATTTTTTGATATATATTTTCTTTGTAATAGCATTTGGAAGTCGAATATACCAGAATTTGACAGTTTTTGTCTCCCACTACAATTTGTCTATTCAATTTATGATAATTAAAAAACTAAAAATACACTTTTCAAGAAGACTTTTTCTTCTAGTGAACCATATTTTTTTCAAATTTTTTTGAAGTGATTTGATATTTTTTTATTTTTTTTCAAAGAAGCCTATTATCGAACAAAAGAATACCTAGTTGTAGTATTTTTAATTTTTTATATATTAAATGTAATCAAAATATTAAAAAAATTATATGAGTAGAATTGTGACTTTGATCTCTACAAAAAGGTATTTTTAATTTTTTTAATAAGTTTAATTTACCTATTGAATTTTGTTGCAGAACTGACAAGTTTGAGAAAATCATCATTTTTGTTGATGTGGCTGCCACTTAGCATTCCACATAGGCCGTTCAGTCGGAAACATTTCGGCCTAAAGCGTTCTGGCTGGAACTGTGAGGGTTGACGCTGTACGATCGGTCGCTTGAACCACATATAAAAAAGAGTTATTTTTCTCATTAAAAAAACCAAAACAATCAAGTGCGAAAATAATAAGAGTTATTTTTGCAAATTTTTTTTTTTTTTTTCAAATAAAGTGGCATTTTGGAGCGAGTAGGAGATTATAAAGGGGCGAATATTTCTAATTTTATAAAGGGGCGAAGATTTTTGAATTTTTTTTCGGAAGGCGTCTACCCTTTCCAAGTATGTTATTTTAAATTATTTTTTCAATAATGCTTAATTTACAATATTAGATATTTTTTTGGAAATTAAATATTTTTTAGATTAAATTTAAAACTTTATTTTATTATTCGTTAATTACGATTCAATCATTTATTTTCAATTATGTTATCTTAAATTATTTTTTCAATTATTGTTATTAAATCATGTTATTAATGTTATTAAATCATGTTCATTGTACATTGCATAGTCAAATGTAGAATCCAAGTAAACTTAATTTCTTACTCTTTAGATCAATGCTTTTAAATGTTCTTTTTTCATTTTCTAAATTTTAAAAATTGGAGTTTAAGACAAATGATCTAAATGGATAAAATTTACACATGTTTCATTTATTCAATTTAAAAAGTTTAAGAAAACAAAATTATTTATACATTTCATTAATCACATTTTGTTTTTTAAGAACAAGGAAAAGTAACTAGATATAACTTATTTACTATATGAGTAGATTAATTCCTATAAATTTACATACTTAAAATCTAACTAAATATTGAATTTGTAAAATATATTTAAACACTTTAATGAAATTGAGTATATATCCAACACTATTTAGTATTGAATTATATTATATTTTATTTTCTAATACTTGACTCAAATTCTCTATATATTAGCTAAGTGATTTCAAGCAATTAATGCTATTAAATCACGTTCATATGTACATTGCATATAGTCAAATGTATCTAATTGAAGTATACTTAATTTCTTACTTTTTATCAATGCTCCTAAATTTCTTGAGCCTTATTTTTTCATTTTCTAAATTATAAAAGTTGGACTTCAAGTCAAATGATCTAAATGGATGAAATTTACACATGTTAAGTTTAAGAATGCAAAATTATTTATCCATTTCACTAATTACATTTTTTTTGTTAAGAACCGAGGAAAAGTAACTAGATATATAACCTTTTTAGTTCAAAGCACTAAATTTTGAAGATTTGCATATTTGCATGTTTTGTTTTTAGGTTCAAAGCACAAAATTTTGAAGATCTAAATATTTTTTGTAATGGAGAATAAGAGGACTAGATCAAGGTTGTATGATCGTAAAAGGGACGATAAGATGAAAGGTCATACAAAACGTAGTCAACAACAATCCGTTATTATTCAAGACCAACATGATGATGTTCAAGAAACATCTACTCAAGTACAAGATGAATTTTTTTTTTTTTTCGGGTATGGAAATTTTGATGGAAATAGATGAAGATAGTCTTTTCAATGAAATTCCATCTAAAGATATGATACCTGAAAGCACATTAAAATTGCATTGTAATAAATTGTGGGATGATTATTTTAAAAATAAGTCTATTGTTGGAAGAGAACAATTATTTGCTAAGTTATTTAGGAAAAGGGAAATGAAACTTGTTTTGGAGTTGTTGGGTGTTGGTAATAAGAAAAGTTCTCCTGATACATTAGTAAAACAAACTATAATTAAAAATTTACAAGAAGCATTGAATTGTATTGACAACACAAGTCGAGGTGTTGATTTAAGTGCTGCACGTAGAGCATTGATGACTATGATTACTAGTAAGGAATTGACTCATAGAAAACAAGCCAATGCAATTTCTCAATTAATGCATGTATCTAGAAGAACCGTTCAAAGATACATTAGGAAGAGAAATATGTTGGATGGAAATATTGAAAAGAATTGGGTAAATATCTGTAGGGTTCCTAGAAAAGACATAATTTCTGAAGATGTAAAAAGACAGGCCATTGATTATTGGACCAACCAATCTCGTGTTTCTTCCAATAGAAGGGATACTCTATAGATGATAGATGAAGATGGTAAAAAGATTACACATCCAAAACATTTCTTAGATACAACACAAAGTGAATTGTTTGAAGCATTCAAGCAAAAATTTCCAGATGTAAAGATTTTCCAAAGGATGTTTGAGAGATTTTGTCCTTGCTTTGTACGCATAAATAAGGTACGTGAAACTTGTTGTTGTTGAAATCATGTTGAATTTCATCTACACTTGCAGTCATATAAGAAGTTCATGGCAACAATTAATCCAAATCTAGTCATTCCTACAAGTACAACAAATTTTGTGAAGTCTATTTTATGTGATAAATTAGAAGATTCAGATGAGTTCAAAATACAATGTATAAAAGTTGAATGCAATGATTGTGGATTTTTGAGTAAGTTTGTGTTGCAAACTAAGAATATTGATATTTATGCACTAGTTATATGGAAGAGATTTGAATATGAGATATACCAAAGTAAGTAAGGAACTAAATCCAGAAAAATTATGTTGAAAGAGAGTGAATTGCCCTACATTCAGTTTATAGATAGATTTTGTAATATGATATATCCACATATCCAACATTGTCATGGTGCAAGATGGCAGGCTAAATAGTTTCGTGATTCAAATAATTATTTTCCACCAGGTCGTATTCTTTCAATTGTAAATTTCTCCGAGAACTATACATTTAGTCCTCACACAAAAATTCAAAGTCAATATTATCATTCTGATCAAGTTGCAATATTTGTACAAGTTTGCTACAGACATGCACAATTTCATGTGGATGGTATAGAGAGTACTGAAAATGAACGCATTATCATCAAGGAGGTCCATTTCTATATCAGTGATGATACGTGTCATGATAGGAGCTATGTAGCACATTGTTTTGGAATGTTTTTTGAAGATATTAAAGATCGTGGGATAGAATGTAAACAACATTGGATTTGGTCAGATGGATGTGCTAGTAAGTACATTAGATTTGAAATTGATTATTTACGTTGATTTTTTTATTATATATGATTTTATTGTATATAATAGGTCAAAAGTTTAAATATATGTGTGTGTGTGTGTGTGTGTGTGTGTGTGTGTGTGTGTGTGTGAATCATGTCAAGGCAATTTAAGTCTGCAAAAGCTTTTAACTGGTTTATCCCTACAACATGTTCGACGTAGCATAAAGTTTGTGGAACTTCTTTAAGAGTGGACATGGAAAAGGAGAGCATGTGTGAAGCGTGCACTTCGCCAACATGAACTTGCAGGTAAATTCTCTTCATATTTGTGTACAAATTTAATTCTCTTCATATTTGTGTACAATTTTAATTCTCTTCATATATATATATATGTGTGTGTGTGTGTGTGTGTGTGTGTGGGTTGTCCAATTTTCTAAAGAAAGAGCTTTTGTACAGGTAACACCATACATAATTCTAATGATATTATTGAATGGTGCAAAAATCATTTTGCTAGTCGTGATACAACTTACAACAAGTGTTATTTTTGGGAAGTTAAAGGTATATATATATATTCTTAAACATTCAAGTGTTCTTGAATTATTTTAAAAATTTGTGTATATGTGTGTGTGTGTGTGAAATGAACTAAAATTGACTAAATAATTTTTCTATTATCAGATATTGATCGATCAAATCCTTATAATTGTCAATCAATTAATGGTATTAGAAGTTTTCATCAAGTTGTGACTATGGGATTTAGCAAGCCTCGTGTTATTCTTGCAAGAGGAAAATCATGCTTTTGTGTTGATCGCATTGCGAACAACACAGATACTCATTGTCAAAATATTGCTAATGGATATGTTTTGCAATGGGAAATGAAAGAATTTTACACAATGCCTCAATACGAAGATAGTGACATTATTGATATTCATGATCCTTTATATTCAACTGATTATGAACGTGTTTCTGATTTAGTTGTTATAGGTGTGTGCATGCATATTTTGTAAATTATATATATGTACATGTATAAATTTTTAAATTCTTATTTAATTTAATATTGTTCAAAATTAATTTTAAAATGTGTAATGAACTAATATTGCTTGAAATATATATACATGTGGTCTATTTTCACAGGTGATATTTTTGCAGTGATTGCTGATCCTGACAATATTGGAAGTGTATATTATTATTTACTGCGATGCACACAACCAAAATGCAATTTATTGGAATCAGTCAGTGATGATGATGGGCAACAATATCCCACTGGTTCAGTTGTTGTTGAAGGCACCTATTATCAACAAATAAAGATAGATACAAATGGTGTAACATTCATTGATTATATGCCTAGCCAAAAAGTTCTACACTATAGTCACTTAGTAATAGTGACAAGATTGTAGTTGGAGACATTGCCAAAAAGAGGACGTGGCAACCAAAAGTTGAGGTTGCTTATTGAAGATCATGAATTTTTTTTAGAAATTATAAAAGATAGGGAGGATCCAGATTATATGTACCACGAGCTTTAAGTTCACTTGTCATGTTTGAACAAGTAAAATTTACTAGATAGGTCTTATTTTGATAAACTCCTATATATATATATATATAGACATTTCTAGACATGTGTAGCAATTTGGATAACTTGTGGAAATTTAGTTTTGTTGATGCATTTATTTTACTTTTTATACTACGATTTTACATGTTTTATTCTTAAATTAAATATTTTGTTTCTATGCATTGAACATGTATACATATTGATTTTAATTTTTAATTTTATTTATGTGTATGGATTCATTTCATTACATGTTGTCTTAAGGGGTCATTTAAACACATGTATGGATTCATTTATATTTGTACACATGCATGGATTCATTTTATTCTTCTATGTATTCATTTAATTTTTATTTACACATGTATAGTTTCATTTAATTATGTTGTATATATAGTTACGCATGTATATATAGTTACACAGGTAGCTTGAATTTTCAATGTGTGAATCACCTATTAAATCATCTTTAAATGTATGTCTTAAGGGGATATTTGTGTCATGGATTCATTTATATTTTTACACATGCATGGATTCGTTTTATTCATCTATGTACATTCATTTAATTTATATTTACACATATATTTAATTATGTTGTTTGGATTCACCTAATAATGTTGTCCTAAGGTGTTTTAAGTGGTCTTAAGGGGATTTAAGGGGATATTTGCGTCAAGGATATAAGTTCATTAAGTTTAAATATATAGATATAAGTTCATTAAATTTTTTAAGTTCATTAAACATACATAAACACTTAACTAAAATGAACAACTAAATTAAATTTTAACGACTAAATTTGTATGCTTAAGGGGATTTAACTAAAATGAACAACTAATTATGTTGTCTTAAGGTGTTTTAAGTGGTCTTAAGGGGATTTAAGGGGATATTTGCATCATTGATTCTTTTATATTTTTACACATGCATGGATTCATTTTATTCATCTATGTACATTCATTTAATTTATATTTACACGCATATTGTTTAATTTAATTATGTTGTTTGTATTCATCTAATTATGTTGTCCTAAGGTGTTTTAAGTGGTCTTAAGGGGATATTTGCGTCATTGGTTCTTTTATATTTTTACACATGCATGGATTCATTTTATTCATCTATGTAAATTCATTTAATTTATATTTACACATATATTGTTTAATTTAATTATGTTGTTTGGATTCATCTAATTATGTTGTCCTAAGGTGTTTTAAGTGGTCTTAAGGGGATTTAAAGGGATATTTGCATCACTGATTCTTTTATATTTTTACACATGCATGGATTCGTTTTATTCATCTATGTACATTCATTTAATTTATATTTACACATATATTGTTTCATTTAATTATGTTGTTTGGATTCATCTAATTATGTTGTCCTAAGGTGTTTTAAGTGGTCTTAAGGGGATATTTGCGTCATGGATATAAATTCATTAAATTTTTGAAGTAAGTTCATTAAACATGTACATAAACACTTAACTAAAATGAACAACTAAAATATACATAAACACATAACTTTCACATATACATACAATTAACTAGAACACTTAACTAAATTCAAATGACTTAGAGATTCTATCATTTAAACACTTAACTTTCAAAAACGTTCTCTCTCTCTCTCTCTCTCTCTCTCTCTCTCTCTCTCTCTCTCTCTCTCTCTCTCTCTCTCTCTATATATATATATATATATATATATATATATATATATATATATATATATATATATATATATATATATATATATATATATATATATATATATATATATATATATATATATATATATATAAACATGCAAAGTAGTATGAAATATAGATCTATCTAACACATACACATATATGTCTATCTATCACATGTACACATGTATTAAATGTCTAGTACACACACACACATGAAATATGGAAAATAAATATCTAGTACACATACATATATGAAATGTGTACAATACACATGTATGAAATGCCTAGTACACATGTACAGATATGAAATGTCTATAAAATGTGCACACACACACACACACACACACACACACACACACACACACACACACACACACACACACACACACACACACACACACACACACATATATAAACAATGGGTCACTCGGGGCTCTGTCCTAAACCATGTTCTGATCCATGCGCCTGCAATAGAGTATGCACACATAAAATCATACATTAAATAATTAATTTGAATGTACTAGAGAATTTTTTTTTAAGTAACATAGATTAAGAGCATTTGTACGTAGACAAACATACCTTTGAAGAGTCTCTAACATCACCACCATGTGCATGCAGGATTCTAGGACGTCTATGTGATGAGGAGCTCAACCTACGTGATAGTGGTGCATCCTGCAATGTTGAAATTTTGTTAGATATACATACACATATATTTATAACTTGGAACCTAACCCTTTAAATATAGAACTTAAATATTTAAAAGAAACAATTAAATTTAAAGTTATAATGTATACCTATGTCTCCTCATGAACAGGGCCGGTGGCAATGTGCAAATCCTCAAACATCGCCCCATGCACCTGCAATAGAGTATGCCCACATAAACTCATATATTAATTTAAAATTTAATTTGAATATAGAGTGATTTTTTTTAAGTAACATATATATTAAGAGCATATGTGTAGACAAACATACCTCTAAAGGGTCTCTAACATCACCACCATGTGCATGCAGGATTCTAGGACATCTGTGTGATGAGGAGCTTAACCAGCGTAATAGTGGTGCATCCTGCAACGTTGAAATTTCATTAGATATACATACATACACATATATTTATAACTTGAAAACTAACCCTTTAAAAATAGAACTTAAATATTTTAGATTGAATTAATTTAAAGTTATAATGTATACCCGTGTCTCTTGATGAACAGGGCCGGTGGCAATGTGCAAATCCTCAAACATCACCCCCTGCACCTGCAATATAAATTACACATGAACTCACATACTACATTATTTAAACATTCATTATTAAGTTTTAAATAGATAAATAAATAAATAAATAAATAAATAAATATATATATATATATATATATATATATATATATATATATATATAAAATTTATTTTAAAGATCAAATCAAATCTACTTGAACATGTACATGTACACGTGGTTGTAGATAAACATACCTCGGGGTCTCTAACACCTCCATCGCGTGCATGCTGGACTCTAAAATGTTTGCGGGATGAATGGCTCATCCTGGGCAATGCTCGCTCATCCTAGACAATGCACACATTTTGTTTGATATATATATATATATAATTTAAACCACTTGAAATTATTTAATCAACACCTAGATATCCATTTAAATAGAACTTAAAAACAAAAAAATAATAATTTAAACTTTATATATACCTGTGTCTCCTGATGAACAACTGGGTCAGTGGCAGCATCCAAATCTCCATACATTGACCCTAATGTGATACCCTATATAGTTCAAAAAATACAATCCAATATATATAATTAATTTAATCTATGCAGTTGATGTGTACAATCAAGTAGCTATATAAAATTTATAAATTAAAATTAGTAAATTATATATTATATAATTCATACCTCTCCCGTAGCATGTAAGGCTCGTCCGATCCTGCTAATGTCAGAATCATGCAAGGAGCCCACTGCAACATGATCCCCCTCATTGTCTGGCTCCAAAAGAATGGTAGTGAACATCCCTGAAAATCCAGTACTAGGTATTGTGGCTCGATCAATTGATGTATAAATAGGAGGAGGAGGTGTATCCTGACCAACTACTGTATGCTGGGGCGAGGTAGTAGGATCTGCAGTAGCAGTAGGCTAATAATATGTATGCTCACAACCATGGCTAGAAGCACCCGGTCTACCAAGTACACGCCTAAAAAATGATGGGGCATCCTCTAGTGGGATCCCATGCTCCATAGCAATGACCTGATATGAATCCAAGAGATCACTGGATAAGCATGCACTGATCTGTCGTAAAGGAGCTATGTCATGCATGCATGCATGCATCATCCATCGGCGATGGTATGTCTACTCAAACATATGGATCATCACTCACTGATGCATCATGAATGCTAGTATGAGAGCGCAACAAATACCTACCCACCCGATTTGATGTCATCTCATCCACCTGTGTGGCTATAGTAGCAATACTGGAAAAGATGGAATGTCGAGTGTCATCTGGTATACTATCTGCAACATGTGCTAGGTTCACACTCTTGGGAAGAACCGCAAGGTTTGGACCAATCAATGGCCGTTTATTAATGCGCGAGGCTGCACCTGGTCGTCTAAACTTATCTAAAAATCTGTCCTTCCCTTGCCCAGCATGTTTTGAAAAATTGGTGTAATCAACATCATCCAACAAATGAAACTCTACAAACAATTGTTTGCAGAAATAAAGGGGCAACTCATCCTTTTGGGGCCACGTATGATGAGTGGCTAACCATCTAGGATAGATAAAAGGTGCTACTAGTGCATCCGTGCACCTGGTAGGCATATAACCCTTCACCCTACCAAAGGCCTGAAAATGAGGAAACATGGCTTTCACATCAGCTATGGAAACCCTATCATTCATCGTGTCCCATTTCACCATACCACATACATTGCGTGAAAGGGATCTATAGAATTCCTCTGCGTTGACCTCATCATATGGATTATAATTGTCAATGAGGTCAATCATATGAAGTAGCTCATGTCTAATAATCTCACTTGTTTGTTTATCTGGTTGATCACACATGTTTCCCAATGTGATATTTAAATGATCTAAGGCACGTTGGAGTGCCTCTGCTGTCTGATTGTAGAGATTCTCTCTCCTGTAGAGTTGTGGCAGACCTATGTGACGTCTACTCACTCCCACGAGGATGAACACTAGGCTCAGAACTACTGGCGTTATGTGATCCAGGCTCATCAAACATGATGTGAGTGGGTAATGTAGATCTAGATATATATATCTGCACATGTGCATGTATGTAGTACACATTAAACAATAATTAAAAAAGTACATACATACATTTAAAGCATTTTAAACATATTTAAACATGTAAATTAAAAAAATTAGACATATACAAAAAAGAAATTTAAACGTCATAAATGCATACTTGAGTTAAAATTTTCTAGATATAAAGACAAATTTAAGACAAATTTCTAGATCTATGCACAAAAGAAATTTAAACAACTATAAAGTTAATTTTAAATTTCAATATATGTCTAATTTACAATTACATATATTTGCATATACAATAATTAATTTGAAAATTAGTCAAATTAAGTCAAATTAAGACAAATTAAGTCAAATTAATTTACATTTTTGCATATAAAATTTAATTAATCCTAATAGGTCCTAAGGGGTGCACATGTGTCACAAGGTGCCTTGTGTGGTCCTAAGGGGTCACCCATGTGTTAGAACACATGTGTGACCCCTTAGGACCACTTAAGACCCCTTGCGACACCATTTGCTCTTATGTGGTCCTAATAGGTGCTAAGGGGTGCACATGTGTTGTAAGGGCCTGGTGTGGTCCTAAGGGGTCACCCACGTGTTAGAAGACGTGTGACCCCTTAGGACCACTTAAGACCCCTTCCAACACCATTTGGTCTTATGTGGTCCTAATAGGTGCTAAGGGGTGCACATGTGTCGTAAGGGGCCTTGTGCGGTCCTAAGGGGTCATATAAAATAATTATATACACCTTAGGATGTATACATACACATACATACATCCATACACCTCAGGACATGTTATCAGGGGTCGTGTGTGGTCCTGAGGGGTCACACACGTGTTGGACATGCTATTAGGGGTCATGTGTGTGTGACCCCTCAGGACCACACACAACCCCTGATAGCATGTCCGGAGGTGTATGTATGTCCTAAGGCGTATATAATTATTTTATGTGTATTTATGTATATATGTGTATGTATTTATGTATGTGTATGTACATGTAGGTATGTACATGTATGTGTGTATTTATGTATGTAGACCTAGGTATGTATGTGTATGTATTTTTATGTATGTGTATGTCCTAAGGTGTACATATAATTATTTTATATGTATGTATATGTATGTATGTATGTATGTAGGTAGGTGTGTATGTTTGTATGTAGGTTTGTATGTATGTGTATGTTTGTATGTATGTAGGTATGTATGTGTATGTATGTATGTATGTAGGTTTGTATGTATGTGTATGTATGTGTGTATGTATGTATGTATGTATGTGTATGTTTGTGTATGTATTTGTGTATTTATGAACATGTATGTATTTATTTTCTAATATTCTAAACTAATATGATAGAATAAATACAAAAATAAAATAAAAATTAAAAACTTAAAAAAAATTAATTTGCTATCAAAAAAATAATTTTCTATTAAAAACTATTAAAAAAACAAACAATATAAATTAATATGATAAAATAAATACATTTAAAAAAAAAAAAAAGAAGGTACTTACCACCGAAACCCTTCCAGTCAGATCTCTGAGATTTTTTGCGCCCTCCTGCTCAACTCCAAGCCGCTCAATGCAAAATGAGGGGCTTGGCCGCTCAATTCAAAATGAGGGGCTTGGGCGGATTTTGGATCTTATATAGGGCAAGGGGGTTCCAGCCAGAACCCCCTTGCCATGCGAGCGCTACGTGGCTACCAAATCAGTCCGGCTGGAACAGGCATTGTTAGCCTTAAGTGCGACACAGATCCGTACAATCACCCTCATAAGGACAAGGACAAATTTCCTTAAACATGTATGATTTCTTATGAGTCTCGTCCTTTAAATTTTTAATGAGATCCTTCATGTCCTGGATTTCCCTGATAAGGTCAGGTTGTTGATTTTGAACATTAGGGATGTATTGACTTGAGTTAGACCTTGGGATATGTGTGGACGCAACTAGTATACCACCACCAAGATACTGATAGGACAAAGTGATCGGAGGGCGCGAGGTGGAAATGACACTGATGGGGGCTAAGATAGCATTGATGTAGTTGGCAAAATTATGGAGGTGCAAATGATCTAGGTGGTTGAGAAATGGGAGGATTGGAAGTACTAATGGGCGTGAAAGTCTTAGGTGATGGATTAGGGATGGTGTTGAGAAGATATCAATTAGTTATGTCGCCTTCCATAGGAGTGTCAAGGATAGATCAGTCAAAATCAGGAGGTAATTGAGCTCCTTGTTTGATAAGCTTAGTTAGGAAAGCACTAGGAGTTATTTTGACAAGTTTATCGATCATTTCCTCATCGTATGGGTCATCTACAAAGGTCTTCAAGTGTAGAGAATGCTCGGGTTGGTCAGCTTGTTCTTCCTTTATTTGAGTGTCATGATCAACATAGAGGCTGGGGTTGGGTAACTCACTGCTTTGAGCAGCCATATTTTCTTTTTGAGAACAAGTCAAGACCATGCATAGGTAACCTCAAAATGACGAGAGTAGGGTGACAAGTTAAAATTAGATGGATAGACTTGATTAGGGAAGTGATGAGAGGGAGTAAGATGACAATGAGAACAAGGACTTAACGACTTTGGAATGGATTTGGATTGATGTGAAATGATTGGATTGGATAGTCCTTGGATTAAGACAAGATTGATTTGGATCAACATGGTGTTAGTCCTTGGATTATGATTAGGCGAGGTGTAGGGGTTGATGTTATGATCCAGAAAGCAAGGTAACAACCAAGCTAGGCCAAATTTAGATCTTTAGATTATGGTTTGATTTGATTAAGCCTTCTTATACTTAGGATAGACTAAGTTCCCAAGCAAAATTAGACAAAGTATTAGGGTTTGGATCAACCCAAGTGATTAGGACTAATTAAGGTACTTGAGATAGATACTTTCTCAAGTGCTACACTAATTAGGGGTCAATTAAAGATAAAGATCTAAATTAGACTTTGCAAAGTACTAACCTTGATATAGGATTGATGATTGGTGATTGATTTTTGGATTAGAAGATGTGATTGTGCTAAGTCCTTAACGGTGGGGAGAAAATGATTATGGGAGAATGGATTGATAATGATGGGAGAAAGGGAAGGTTATCCGAGATGAGAAGACATTGAATATGTGATCTCAAGTTGAGGAAGGTAAGACAATGAAAGGTGACCGCTCCTATTTAATAATTGGGATAATGGTGACCTTTGATTAAAAGCATGAGTTCTCAATGGCTCTTGGTCAAACTCGTTGTTGAAACCATGTAGGTAATCATGGAAATAGTGTAGGTGTCGACACTCTCAAAATTTTCAAGAAATTTTGGTGCCCAATGTGAAAATTAGAATTGTACACATTCCTGCAAGAGCTTTTGTAAAACGCCTTAGTGAACTTGGTTTTGAGCCTTTCCTTTGTTATAAATCACATTCAAATATCCTTTTGGCAGGCATTTTATGTTTGATTAGTGACTTTATGTTCTGGTCACCCATGACTTGAATTCTTTCCTCATGGGTTTCTTATCATTTGAAACCAGCCCCATTCCTTTGCGCTTTCATCATAACTGACTTTTATAGCTCGCAATAACCTTAGGTGTATTGTGCCCCTAGTATTCTAATGTCAAATACCTAGCATTCAACCCCTTTGCATGATCCTAAACCCTTTGGCTAAACGCATGTGCCTATTTTATCCTTACGGTTTTACCCGCTACCTCAATTTCCATGTGGAGATGCAGAGATAGGTTCTAATACGTAAAAGGTGGTACCCCACACCTTGCATTGCTAATAAGATTGTCCTATGGTATCATATGGGTATGCGGGGAGGAAAGGGAGGAAGATTCCAAAGGAAGCATTGACCCCGCACTCCCACGGTATAGTGACATAACACCAAGAGCAGTTTGCGAGTATGTGGGGGTAACATAAGGAAGATATAGAAGTAGACACTGACCTCAGATTACCGTGTGTTACATAAGAAAGGTAGAGCATTTTTCAGGCATGCGGAGGTGGCGAGGGTTGATGCAAGGTTGCCCCCACTAAATGATTTGGTGCACGTGTGGACTAAGAAGGAGCTCCAATTCAGATTTTGTGACAGATTCGAGGGGTAAAACAAGAAGTTTTCTACCATGTGGCACCATGCTGGATAAGAAAGTATCGAATGAAGACAAGTCAAGATTTTTGATTCTACCAAGCACAAAGGAAGATCAATAGAAAAGACATAGAGAAGGCGACATGCAAAAAGCGTTGACACAATAATAGGTTGGGGTGTAAATATTACGACCTAAAAATAGGAAGATCTCAACAAATCAACTATAGAAGATAATCACCGATCAGGATAATTAGAAGACCTAATGTGTGATAAGCTCGAGAAAGAATTGCGTTGCCTAGAAAGTTGCATGGGTATGGATGTTGACTTTTCTTTTAAGAATGAAATGCACTAGCAGTTAGGAAATCGTAGAGGATAAGTTTTAATCCTTTGAAAAGACAAAATGTAGGAAAGATCTTATATATGCATGGCAAAGTTGTCCTAACTATTTTTAGAACTTATGAATTTGAAACTTCAATCTTTCTCCGAAGTTAGTGATTGAAAAATTTGTCGAGTAGTATTACAAATACTTCCCTGGGGTTTTTTTGATAATAGTTTCAAAAATGGAGTGCCTATGTGCAAAAAAGGACTGTGTGCTTACAAAATGTAGGCTCAACGACTTTGGGTGGATAATACTTCAGTAAACTGCCTTGTAGCTAAAGGGATATTGAAAATTTGAAAGGTAGCTAAAGGGATATTGAAAGAAAGTCTCAATTGCAAAAGGCATTTCAAGAGCTACCTATCATCATCTCTTCACCATTTTATGACTAAGAGGCAAGGGGAGTGGGGAGGAGAACAATGAGGATAGGGGAGAATCGACTTTAGAAGAGAGCCTGTTTAGCTGAAATTGATAACTTAAGTTGAACTCCTATTCTACTTACAATATTTCTCTATGAGAATCTCTTCTAGCTCCATGAGCTCCTCTGCTAGTTTTACTAGCTTATTTTCTAGTTTTGTGAGCTCCTCCTTTGGTTTGTCTAGTGAGGATCTTGTATCCCTAAAGTCATCAACAATGCGATGGTGGAACGACTCAAGCAGTCAGACTTCAACGACATTATATTCTTCACCAAGATGGTTTCTTATGCACATAGTCTAATATTTTGTCCTTTTCTAAATTTGCAATGGGAATATTTCTGTTATGCATATAATCCAAATATGTGTCAAAAGAAAATATGCTAGTTGTAAGCAACCTGAAGCTTGTTGCATTCCTTGTTACTATAAAAGGAATTCCAAGGTTGTAAAAAAAGAGAGGAGGATTCTGGTCGGTGAAGTTTTTTGGAAGGTACATTAGCAACAGTGTCTAGGGTAGGGAAAGGGATTTTCAGCGATGAAAATGTAAACACCTCTTCAGTAATGTTAGATAGTATATAAGTTTTTGTGAGATTTTACCAAGATCAAGAGCTCAATGAAAAGTACAAAATAGAGAGACAAAATACATGACAAGAATAAACAGTATTCTCATCAATAGATAAATGATCAAGTGTTCAATAGTTGTTACATACAATGAATATGAGCCTGCTTATATTGGGAAGACTATATGGATATGTGAGAACCCAAACATGACATGTGGTTCAATAAGAAACAAGGGTAGGTAGGGATAAGTAGGAGTAGGTAGGAGAAACAATATAATATTCCACATGAGGTGGATCACCCACCGAATGTGTAATGTAACAACAAGACCACAAAAGGTGGGAATTCTCCTACACACACTATCCCAATGTGGCACACACACCCAAGTGTCTCATACCCAAACTACTATGAAATGCATTATCCTAAGTAAACTTAAGTAAGGTGTAATAACATCCAACATAATAATTAATTACACCAACCCCCCCTTAAGTGCAACTTAGGGAAATTCACTTAAGTCTACAATGAAACTAAGCAATGCAAGATAGGTCCTGGCTACGAGGCCATATTAGATACCCATGTACAAACTCAAATGCACACCAATGCAATGAAATCTCTCATAAAGTGGGGAAAGAGAGAAAAACCCAATGGGAAAAAAACCCTCCCCCAAAAGAGAGATGAAAACTATACAAGAGAACTCTCATAGAAGTATGTAAAGGACAAAACCCCATGTGAGGAAAAAGTCCCCCCCATATGAGAGAAGAAGATAAGCTAGGTAGCCCCCCCTCAATGTAGAATCTACACCAATGGTAGAAGATCGAGAATGTATTAAGAAACTTCTCCATGATTGTCGAACAATGCTCCTCCCCTTAGGAAGAAACAAAACCAAAGGTGTATCCATGAAGTCTTCCCAATCATGAAGGGAAGATGTAGGAAAAAAAGTCATGATGAATGAAGTCTCTAAAAACTGCTCAAGTGTCTCCATGTCGATGCTGAAAGATACCCCCTCCAAAGGTGGTGAACTGCTCCACACTACTAAAAAAGACATTGCAAGATCTAGTGGAGATGAATGTAGAACAAGTCCCAAAGACTCACATGTCTCCTCAAAACATAAAGATACCTCTTCCAACTATTGTACATAAGAATGCACAATCATGTCAACCTCGAAAGAATGATCATGTAGAGAATGAACAAGAGGGTCAGGGTGTTCCCTCGCAAGAATCGAAGAAGGATCATCTTCATCAAAGAGAAGATGAATATCATGAATGATGTCTCCAAAATCTGCAATGTAGGACTCCATAAACAAACATGCAATGTCTGTCAAGTAGTCATCCCAAGAAACTAAAGCTGGAAGACAAGATATGCTCTGTTGCATTGAATCACAAGAAGGCAAAACTGTCACACTAGCTGCATGATGAAGTGCAATAGGTGATGTGATAGCAATAAGAGGAGATGAAATGCAAGGCTCAAGAAAGGTTCACATGTGAGAATCCCCAAGTTCAAGTACCCAAAGTTCTCCTCAAAATCTAAATCATCATATGTAGAATCATCATGTGAAGAATCATCATATGTAAAATCATCCTCATCACTAGGAACAAAATCTTAAAAGGAATATAACCGAGATGCATGATCAACCACCCCAGTTGTAATGATATCTTTAGTCTCCAAGTCTCTAATGAAAACTGACTCAGGTGTGAACTCCACAATTCTCTTAGTTTCCCCATGTGTGATTTGATAGATGGAAAGAAGATTGTTTGTCAAGTGGGGTACACACAACACATCATTGAAGGAGTTATCACCAATGGCAATGGTTCCTTTTCCAATCACATTCATATATGTATGATTACCCATCAAAATCTATGGCATGGTGCAAGGCTCAAATGTAGAAAACATAGACTGTGAAGAAGCCATACGAAGAGAAGCCCCTGAATCTAGAAGCCATCTCCCTGAATCATGACTTGTACTAGCATAAAGAGCTTTTCCTTTTCTTGTCCCAAAAGAGCGAGTCTTCCCACTTGTTGAAGCCATGAATCCTTGCCCTTTCCTCTTTGATTGTGAGGAAGTGGAAGGTGATGCATCCTCCTTGTAGGCACAAGGCAAATCAATGTTGTGCTTTTTGAGGATGTGAGTGAGCTCGTCAATCTTCTTATAATGGCAACAACGCTCCTCATGACCAACCTTTTTACAATAGGCACAAGTAGGTCTCTCCCTCTTTGGTGAATTGTCCTTCTTGAAAGAGGATGAATCTCCTTGTTGTGGAGAAGGTGGTGCTTTGTCCTTAGGCTTTGATTGCCATTTCTTCTTGTTTGAGTTGTCCTTTCCTTGATTTCATCTGTTCCCTTGATTTGCCACTAATGCTTGAGACTTGGAAGCCTTAAGAATGCCCATGCTTATCAACTTAGTTTGTTCCATCATCAACATTTAGATGAAAGCATCAAATGTAGACATTGTGTAGCTTGAACCCATTTTCATCCTATGGGTTTGGAAACTAGAAACAAATGCTGTATATTCTTGTGGAAGTTTGCCCATCAAATTGAAGATCAATTGAGTATCCTTCTTATTAATGCCACAATCCTTGAGTTGTGCCCTCAACTCTTTTTCTTTAGTGACATAATCTTGTATAGTATCAAAGTTCTTGGGATCTAACATGGTGATATCACTATCAATTTGATATCCTGCAATCTCATCAACTTGACAATACAAGTCTTGAAACTTTTTCCAAGCACCCTTAATTAAGGTACATTTTTTAATATGAAAGATGAGATCCTTTGATACATACATTCTTAAGGTACCAATTGCCATGATATTTTTAGTGAGACAATCCAAGTGAGCAATAGTATCAAACTTAGGATCAACAGGAGCAACAATAGTTCCATCAATGTAATGAGTTAGTCCCTTTTCCATAAATTTACTCCATGCATAAATTTTCCAAGTAGCATAATTATGAGGAGTTAAGAGAGGAAACTTAGGAGAACCCATAGCAAAAAACAAAAAGAACACAAGAGCACAAAATCACAAGAGACACCCCCCCAAATTCACTCAATCAAAGTACCCCCTGCAAAATGATGATTTTGGCACTTTATATGTAGTGCATGTACAATAGGCCACTTGCAAACAATGGAAAGGTGGACTTCTGATTTTGTTTTACAACTGCCCCAATAGGCTAAGAACTACAATGCAAAAGACCAGAAAGATAGATATATGCAATACAAGTGCCAAATTGGCCAAATAGGACCATATGCCAATAGTAAAATTTACACTCAAAATAACTATAAGCTGATAGAAAATTATGAAAGTAGACAAAAAATTATGCACTTTAAAAAAAAATGACACTTGAAAAGGAGTTCGTATGAGCCCAAACGGAGTCCCGGAACTTGCGGAAACGGGGATTGGACAGGTACAGTCACCAAAAACTGCGATTTTTAAAAAATATGTATACGAAAATCAGAAAATAGTTCCTCCATGAGAAAGTACATGAAAAATGAGCCCATTTCAAAAAAAAATGAACCAAAAAAAGAGAAAAAATGAGCAAGATATGGCCATTTGAAGTTGAACCGCAAAATCAAAAAGCTCAACAGGAAGGGGCCTGCCAAATTTTTTAAAAATGACGACATTAGCAATTTGCGAGGTTAAATTTGATGGTCATATGGCCATCGCCAAATATTTGCCTCCCTGCCTGCGTGGCGTCCGTACAGTACAAACCAATGACGTGGCCCAATCACAAAATGACATGTGTTGTACAGAAGACGATGTGGCAATGTACGAAGCTGATGTGGCTACTGACGTGTCAGATGAGTTGGTTGTCTGCATGTGTGCCGATGTGGCAATGATGTGGCATCATGCAAGGCAGGTGAATGGACAGGTTTAGCCTGTTGATGTGGTCGAATCTGGTGATGCCAAGTGGAATGAAAGGGCATTGACTGTATTCTTCGGTTCGTTGAGTAGACAAGTAAGCTCCTTCCATGTGGCTCTATTAGAAGGCCCTAGAATTCTTGCCGAGAGATCGCTAGTGGCAGGTATAGGCGGGCCGGAGTATGCAGTGAGAAAGTGTATGGGCTGACAAAATACAAGTCGCCGGTTGCTGGGGAGAACATGGACTGGCAACAACTGGAGGAGGGTGGGGGTGATCAGTGGTGGTACTGGTCGGGGGTGTAGACTGTTGGTGAGGTTGCCGGTGCCGACACAGCATGGCGAGGAGAAAACACAACACGGTGTGGGGGCCAGAATGGAGATAGTAGCGGCGTCGGCAGAAGGAAGCAGTCAGAGAACCAGGTAGGTGATGCAACCAGAGTGAGGCTGCCGGGAAGACCATGGGTGGTGGCAGGGAGAAACCGGGTGCCGAGGATGGGAAGCGTGGAGCCGGTGGACGCCGATAAGGGAGAAATGCCGGTGAAGGTGACCGGAGCCAGCGGGAGGTCCTAGGCGGCGGCGACAAAGTATGAAGTTTCAATGGCGATGCTGTGAGGCCTCCAAAAACAATCACAACACTTTGCAAAAAAATTAATTTGACATTACGGTGTCGTGGGATGGTCTGCGGACCCCCCCACAAATTTTTTTTTGATTTTTTTGAAAAAATAACTTTTACAATACAATATTTAAAACTACGATTTAAAAAAAGAAAAAATTGAAAATAAAATCGCTTGAAAAATTTTATGATTTTTTTAAAAAATAAAATCCGTACCATATTGGCTAAATTTTTCCTCCAAGCCCCAAAATCGACTTTCACCCAATATAGGTGAATTTATAGTCAAAATTCATGGAAACGGCCACCCAGACTCAACTCTGATGTCGGATCTAGTCTAGGACGCCTCCAAAAGATGCTTCTCCTCAGATATGAAAATGTAAGCCTCTAATAATGCCTCTCAAAGACAAATCAGTGACGCTCTAATGGCTCCGATACCATGTGAGATTTTGCCAAGATCAAGAGCTCAATGAAAAGTACAAAATAGAGAGACAAAATATAGGAGAAGAATAAATTGTATTCTCATCAATAGATAAATGATCAATTGTTCAATAGTTGTTACATACAATGAATATGAGCCTGCTTATATAGGCAAGAGTATATGGATATGTGAGCACACAAACATGACATGTGGCTCAATAAGAAACAAGGGTAGGTAGGGATAAGTAGGGGTAGGTAGGAGAAACAATATAATATTCCACATGAGGTGATTCACCCACCAAATGTGGAATGTAACAACAAGACCACAAAAGGTGGAAATTCTCCTACACACACTATCCCAATGTGGCACAAACACCCAAGTGTCTCATACCCAAACTACTATGAAATGCATTATCCTTAGTAAACTTAAGTAAGGTGTAATAACATCCAACATGAATAATTAATTACACCAATAGTTTTAATGAGAATTTTGCAGAAATGATCTCTAGATTGTACTCTTCCATCTTATATGATTAATAATACCAAGGGTTTTGTTATTCGTCTTTGCAAAATCTTGTGAATGTGTAATTTATTTAGTGGGTTCTCTTTAAAGAATAGATTAAATTTCTGCATGTGTATTGCAGTAAGTTTAGGGCTATGATGTGGATCAATAAGGATGATTTTTTTAATAATAGGGGTTGTGTTAATGTCAAGCATTAATGATGTAAAAGCTCACCAACTAAGGTAAATTATTGTTTGGTGTCTGCATTTGGCTATGGGTTTGACTCTGTACCCGATATTAAGCATTAGTTTATGAAGTTCTCAAAAAACCTGATGTAGAAGAATCACAAATATTCAAAATCTTGATTTATTCACGTGTCTTTGTTTTTTGTTTCAATAATTTAAATCTCTAGGGGCAATGTGCACTCATTTTCTAAGAAATTAAAGCGGAGATGTTTATTTAATTGTTTTGAGAGACTATCTAAGAGAAATAGGATTAATGCTAGATAATGGTAAATTACGAACACCCATTATCTGTAAACTTGAGAATTATCCATCATTAGCAGCCCGTGGTTGCATTTTAAGGATGAGTGTGTGGTGTTGCACAAGCCCGTAAATTGGGAATACCATCTTGATTTTGGTGGAGCTCAAAGTAAAGAGGGCTTGTTTAAGCCCTATTATATTGTGTTTTCTTGCCTTCAATCTGTGGATAGGGTCGAGCATATGACCTAAATTTTTAATCCCATGGTATAGGTTTTTATAATTTCTCCTAGGATTGAAGGTAGCAAGAAAAATCGTCAACAATAGGAAGATGTGGTGTTTCAACATGAGCTTTCAATTTTTGTATAGGAAGCTTCGCGCTTTAGGATTTGCTTGCGGCTAGGCTTCTTTTTCTTGACTTGGCAATGAATTGACTTTTTGGGATGCTTGAGGAACCTTTGGTTATGGTGCATGGAAGAAAACTAATAGGAAATTTAGTTCAGGCGAAGACAGAAAAATAGAGGCGGAGATGACAAATCTCAAACATAGATGACAATTCTCTGGAAAGAGCAAACAACAAAACAAAGATGCAGATGATGATTCTTAGGCGCAAATGATGAAATTTAGTTTGACAGTGACAAGATAAAATTTGATGGATTTTTGTTGAATTTTTGGTCAAACTTGGAAATGTAGGATTCGTTTATCTTGGCAAGAGATATCAAGCATGAATACATGTTGGCCAATGTGACACTTGAGACAATCGTGAAAAGGAGGGCCTAGATTAGCCCAATTTTATAAAATTCACTGATATGCACAATTGAAAACATTTGAAAGAATGTACTACCTAGGTTGGAAAGAGGATTCTCCTCGTTGATTCTACACTTGGATTTATCCATATACTTAAAAAAAGTGGATAGATAGAGATTCGGTAGCACTGGATCCCCCTTACACAACACACACTTCTTGGGCATACCAAAATCTCATACCCTAAAGATCTAGAGATCTTATGAATCGGGAGACATCTATCTCTACTTTGAACAATACGATGTGGGGTGGCTTCGAAGGTCCGACCTCCTGCACCAACAAGAAAATGGGATTTTGGCCTCTACATCTAAAAGGTGTTTAGTCAGCTTCTAGGGAAATACTAGTGGCTATACATGTGATGGTTCACTCAATTAAGAGGCCTCCCAATCCTTTGAACAAATGTAAAATATGTCACATTGACACTAGAGGAGACATCCGTCAGTATAACAGATTGACACCAAGTGAGAATGACTTTCATCACCCTCATAAATATTTATATAGCGGACTGAAAGAGTACCACTTGGGTCCTTCCCTCTTACTTGGTCTAAGGCTTCTCAGGAGGCAAGCCTTCTAAAGGTTCTAAACTATGACAAAAAAAGGGGATAGGTCTGGTTTTTTGGTCACCCAATCTTTCACAAGGGGAGAGCATATACCTACTATCCCACTCAAATGCGGAAAGCAAATTGTTTTCTAATTACTAAATGCACAAAATTAAATCTAACATACATCTAGCGGTAAAAAGATGTTTTTGACATTCAAAACTGCAACAATAATTAGTAGTCTATAGATTTAAGTCTTTGACAAACGAGAAGGAGTTGCAAAACCACAAGATGATTAGAAAAAAACTTGATATGAAATTAATTAAAGTGAAGATGGTGAAAGATAGGTGCAGACATCAAAACGATGACAAAACAAAGATGTCAGTGTAGAAGTGCAGACATCGATTAGGCTTCTAGAGAAAAACAGTTAGTCCTGAAAATAATTTTTTTCCATAATATTTAAGAGAAAGAATAAATCTATAGATCAGTAAAACTAGAGAGCTAAAAATTGAGATATTTTTGTGATTTTTACAATGTTTTGTGATTTTTTTTAGTATTTTACTAAAAATGAGAAACCTGCACAGAAAAAAGGGTTAAACGGAGATGTCTAAACTTTTGTGTGCAAACGATGAAATAAAGGAACATACACTATTCTGCAAATGCATACGACGAAACTCTGAACCTGCAAAAACACTTAATTCTGGAAATGACATGACAGAGATGTCTAGTCTATAGCGGAAACATCAAAAAGTAGCCACAAACGCTGATGTGATATGGAGATGTTGAATTGGTACCTCGCTAATATTCACAAGAAACTCACAAAAAATATGTCAAATTTAAGAGACAATGGGTCCCACTAGGCATGCCAAAATGAGGACGAGGAAATCCAGGTTAGCAAAATCACATGCATGTAATGTTAAATAAAACACAATAAACATAAAATGCACACAAATAAACTTGTTTCGCCTTCTTTCTTCACCTCCTCCAATTGAGTGGGAAGTGGAAGTATGCGCCCAAGATCTCCACTTGATTTTCTCCTTAGGATGAGGGATGTGGATTGCTCTCCACTACACAACAAAATATATGATTAATATAATGTGATAGATGGATTAACTTATATGAGACAATATTTGGGCATAATGTAGGTGCAATGGATGATTTTGTTGCTTAAAGGGACAACATAATTTTTGGCAACAATGGAGCAAACTGAGAGGGGGGGGGGGGTGAATCAATTTTCTCACAAACTGAACGTAACTCAAACTTAAATTCAGATTGATTATTAGCAATGAAAACATAAACCATCACCACATCAATAACACATATAACACCAAGACTTTTGACGTGGAAAACTTGGTTAAGGGAAAAACCATGGTGGGAACCTACCCACAATGAGATAATACCCTGTTACGAGTAAATGTAAATATTACAATGGGGAATGCACATGCATTCAGGCACATTGCCTAGAGCTCACTACTCAAATACAAGAAAGGCTACAACTATGAGGAAGACAATGTCTTACAAAATTCAGACAACAATCTAGATTACATGAACTGTGAAAATAACATCTCCCAATGCCTGATTATAGTTTTGATTAAGCACATATACTCAAACTCTACTCTTTCCACTTCTTCACACTCTTTCACACTCTTTTGCACTTCTTCTCTACTATTGAAAGATCAATTCAATGTTCACACATGCAGATGCCTCTCACAAATGAATATTACATATATTTATACAAATCATCAACCTATATTTCAAGGTCAGCTAAACCCTCAACACAAATTAAAAAATAATAACCTCACACGCTACAACAATACATGCAGACCAAAACAATGTCAGCTAAGACATAGTCTGGACCCAAATCAATACTGCAAATATGCAACACCTCCAACAATTATGCCTCGATCATCCGCAATACGCTACAATCACCAATAATGTCAGATAACATGAATAACACCACTGAATTAAGAAAATGATCAACAACGCGCACAACGATCAATGCAGACCATCAACATGGATAGAACATGATATAGAAATGTAGCAACATGAATCACCACAAAAATAACCACAACATCACCACTCACTAGAATCTCCATTATCATTATACCAAACCTCAAAAACACACAATGAACTAACTGACAAACGGAAAGATTCACTTCATGGACTTCCAAATCATGAACCATCTAAATTAAGGACACATATGAACGTCCCAAAGACTCTGCCAAAACCACAAACCAAGATAATGTAATTCCGAAGCAATGTGGAGCATAAACTAGAATACCGAATAACACGAACAACTAAATATCAACTAGAGTAACGGACCTCATAGCTCGATCAAATCATCGTGTGAATCACTGAAAGTTCAGTTGAATCAACTACAAATAAGTATCTCTAAACCCATCAAACCACAACAACTCAACTGCAACACACTGACCAAATCAATTCATTTAATCTGACTGCAACATTGAAATACACAAAATAATATGTTGACATCAATGACAACACATCATTCCAAAAAATTTATCAACAATATCCAACAATAACAATATAAAAAAGATGGATATGATTGTAAGGGGAGAAGACTTCGATTTATAGATTAGAGGGGCCCAAAATAGATGACCAAGATTGAAGAGGAATGGAGGGTTAGGATTGAAATTGAGTGGGAGAGGATTTGAGAGGACAAGTGGGAGATCCAAGAGATTTTTCCATAAAGGCATTTCTTGTCTCCACACTTATCAAGTACATGGAGAAGAGTTCCCCAAGTGCCTTGGGAAGAGGGGAAAGGAATATAAAATTCTTTGGGAGAGGACAAGAAGAAATAAAAATTCTCAAAAAAGAGGATGTGTGGGGAGAATAAAGGATAAAGGAATTAAAAATTCCTTGGGAAAAGGGGGCATGAGAAGATCCAAGGAATTTGAAATTTCTTAAATGAACCAAATTTTGTGGCATTTAAGGTTGGAGGATGAGATGGGAAAGCCATTTATGACAAAGGGTTGACTCATCCATAATCAAGGTGATTAGGGATGTGCAAATTATTAGGAAGAGTGATTAGGTAGGTTAATGAGAGGTTAGAGTGCAAGTGGGCAAGTTAGGAGGATGAGACATGGGGAGAGAGAATGTGTGGAGGAATATAAAATCAAAGGAAATGATAATCATGATTAGGACAAAATTAATTAGGCTAGATGATAGGGATTAAAGAGGTGATTTGTAGGAATCAGGAGGATTAGGTAATTAATTGAAATTAGTTAGTTAATTAGGATTTTGAAGAAATATTAACTTAGGTTGGGGTTGAAATGATTTTAGAATAATGGAATATAATTAATCTTGATAAATTAATTGTAAGGAAAAGGCGGTAAAACTAATTAAAATATAATTTAATTAATTTTAAGAGGGGAGACTAACATAAAATAAATGATTAATTATGCGAAAGGGCTAAATTGATTAAATATTAATTTAATTAATTTTAAGCATCTACAACTGCATCTTGGTAGAGGGTTTTAACCATCTATAAAAATAAAGGAGGAAAGCCAAAGGCTTATAGGGTCATGAATACAAATGGCCAATCCACTCTATCCTAAGCCTTCTCAAATTATAAAAAAACATACCCAATTCTTGATTAGATATTTTTGCCCACTTCATCTCCTCCCACTGGTAATTAAATTCTCAAGAATTTATCTTCCTTCGATGAATAAAGTATGAGTATTGCTAGTGAAGGTGGGGGGAATATCTACCAACCTAGTTTTTTATTAGTGATTTGTCACCTTCTTTTGGAAAAAGCCTTATGATGCCCTTATTAATGTTGATGTCAAGTGAACTTGATCCAATAGCCTCAATGTAAACTTGCAAAAGGTCCTCATTAATCCATTAGTAGTTTTTCTTATAAAATTCTATAGGTAAACCATCAACACTAGGAGATTTATCATTCTTAAAGGTCAAAATTATTTGGATTATTTCCTCTTTGGAAATTTTCTTATTAAGCTACTCAACATCAACTCTACTAATATTTTATGAAAAACCTCCTTAAAACAATTTATGGCTTCAACACTATCATTATAATTCTCTTTAGAAGAGAATAAAGTCTTGTAAAATAAGAAAAAATGTTTCACAATATCTTTTGGTCACTATAGACTCCAACAATTTTTTCCTTAACATTTCTTTGTCTAATATAATTGAAGAAGAAACTAGAACCTTTGTCCCCAATGGAGATACAACTCATTTTAGACCTAATCCATAAGCCTCAAGTTTTCTTAGTTTGCAAAACTCTAGGGCTATGTTTAGTAGAGGCCAAGTCATCATTTAACACCTCAGTAGAAGGTTTAGATTGCAAGGACTTTTTAAGAATGTGCAATCTATTTTGTAGATTCAACTCTCTTTTTTTGCCATCAAGAACCCTCTTCTAACCAATGGTTTGAAATATTATAGTCCAACTATTGACGTTCTTATTCCACCTCTCAATAGTACACCAATCTCTTAGAAGGAATCTATTTAGTTCCCTTAGGGTGAATATAGCATCAATACAATCTTCCACATTCAACAAAAAGGTATTTTGTATGAACAAGTTGTTTTTCTTGATTTCAGAAGGTATATTATTGCTAGGTAGGATCTTAGCCACGATAGGATGATGGTTAGAGAGGGAACTAGGATAGAATTTACTCTATTCACATCATCAACAAGGTCAAAGTAAAGAAACATCTATTTGCATAAAATATGTCAAGCCTACATTATATTCTTTTGGGACCTTTTTAAAAAATTGCACCATATATACAAGATTCCTTTACTACCCTTTTTAAGGCCCCTCAAAGGGTCAAAAAGATTCAATTAAAATCACATTGCCCTTCTGCCTAATATCTAAGGCATCATTTTTATCTTCATCACCTTCTATCATGTTAAAATATCCACCTATGAACTAGGGAACATTAGATAGAGTGCACATCCATTTCCAAAGTTCAATCCTTTCATAGTAATGATTAGGTGCATAAATTTAACATGTCTTATTTACTTTTTCTTCACCCTTCAAAGCGATCCATAAATCTCTATTACATGGAGATATACAAAAATCCTTAATAGAGTGAGACCACTTGTTGTTTAGTAGTAGGGCAGTACCCCTTCAATCTAGTTTCAAGCACTTGAATTTCAATCTAATTTCATTTTTTACCAAGGCTTTAAAACCTTTAAACTTGTTGAATTATTCAAAATTTTCTTTGTCATTCTTGAATAGTCATCAATTAGAAACATAAAATAAATTTCAACTTGCAAACTTCATGTTCTTGTGGGACCACAAAGATCATTGTTGACAAGTTCCAAAGGCTTTGCCATTGTGTACTCCTTTGTCTTAAATGTTTCTTTTGTTTATTTCTCACATTGCCATTTCTTGTAAAGAGCGTTTGAAGGTTTAACAATCTTTGACATATCTCTTATGTCTTTTTTGGTGTTGATTTTCACTAGATTATCAAAGTTTATATGTCTGATTCTTCTATTTCATAACCCAAATTTCATTTGTTTGTCCCATATAATATTTTTCTCCCTTGATCTCACTAAAGATGTATAGGTTGTTTTCTATTCTATTTGCAAAAACTAATTTTTTTGTACTTGCCTTCCTTATCTCGCAACCTTGAGCATTGAAAGTAAGAGAGTGTCCTTGATTACACATTTGACTCACACTAAGAATATTATACTTCAAGCCTTCAACATACAAAAAAAATTCAATCTTTTTATTCCCATTGTCAAGACTAAGAGTAACTTTTCCTAATATCCTTCTTGTAGCATTTGATAGGTCGTTATTTTGTCCACTTTTTATAAGATGCATTATAAATTTTAGTTAAGTTTTATGACATAGACGTTGCAAACTTTAGTCATAGTGTGACTTATTATGTTATTAAGCCTTGACACGAGCACTCTTAATATGGTTGATTAATGGATCTAATACAATACATACATACATACATACATACATATATATATGCTTGTAATTGTGAATGTTATGGATGGAAATGGTTGATTGCTATGATTTGCAATGTTGTATGTACTAACCTATTGCACAACACTTCATTCAGACTAGAGTCAATTGTTCTTGCAACCAAACATTGTGTTAGCTCTTGCAGCCATAGGCAAAGCCAATGTTGATTGAGTCAAATGCAGTTCCAGGTGGATCAAGCTATCCAAGAATGACACTAGCACATGGACATCTTCTATAATGATCTTAACCACATGAAGGTGTGTCATTTAGTAATATGTTGAACTAATTCAAGTGGACATTTATGTCTTAATAGTTATTGGGAATTTTAATCCTAATAGGTCTCTTTCTCATTTTATGGTTTATTTATCCGCTCAATATCTCTCTCCCTGGATTCAAGGATTGAGCAATAGTTTGTTAGAAGAAATAGTCATACATTTATTACACAAGTGAGCTCAAATGAAACTTGAAAAGGTTAATTACTTTGTGATTATTGTAGCAGCTCTATTTTGCAAGAGAGTATGTAAACTTGTGATTAATAAATACAATGCCATTCTGAAATAGTTGTGTAATCCTGTAACTTCATAGAAAGTACTTACCCAAGAGGGACCACTTGAGGTAGAGGTGCTTGTAGTTTATCTTAGCTTAGTTAATTTTGTTTCAAGTGTTTAATATTAAAGTAGTTCCCTTGAATTTCAATAGGATAATGGTGTAGACACCTAAAAAAGTCTTATTGATTACACGCTAATTATTCGTCTTAATTAATCAAATAATTCTTTAATTACTTAATTAAGTTAATTCTTATTCTTTCAAACTAATTTAATCACCATATTTCAACATTACTAATTATTCTATTTTTATCTTCATCATTTTAATCATTTAACTCCTTTCCTAATATTAATTAAATAATAATTATTTAATTAATTACAATTTAATCCTTTTAATTAAATAATATTATTATTTAATTAATTTTATTTGTAATAGTTAAATAATTTCTTTAAATTATTTAATTAACCAATTTATTCTTCTAATCCAAATCCCCAAATTCTAATTTCATCTAATTTCAAATATTCATCAAATTCTAATTTCAAAACCCAAAATTCCAATTTCAGTTAATTTCAAGTACATGTGCATTTCAATTTCATGATTTAGAAAATCAAATTTCAATTCAAATGCAAATCAAATTGAATTTCAAATAAAAATCCTACAACACATGCTAAAATTATAACTGATTAATCAATTCGGTTAATTATTTAATCTCTATTTCTAACTCTTAATCAACTTTTTTCTAACATGCAATCAAACCAGTCATCTCCCTAGTTAACTCAGTTAACTATTCAATATATTCAGCCATGTATTAAATCTATCCTGTTAACAATTCAATCTATTGAGTTCCACCTCCCAATCAAATTAGTTCAACTATCAATCAACATGTGAGCTCACTTGAGTTCCACCTCTCAACTAATCTTCTCCAAAAATCTATAAATTCAACATCAATTCTTCATTTTGAACAATCATGAACTTCAAATCTTTGTACCATTTGCAGGCTAGTAGTGCAATATCTGAGAGCCAACATTACTCAAAGAAGAGAAGAACAAGGGAAACAATTTGCATCTATGCAATAAGGGGGTTTTGATTTATTTATTTTATAACCTTGTTTTGAATTCTTACTTTCATTGATATTTATTAGAATTCATTAACTAGATAGGATTCATGATTTCCTAATATTCTAGTTAGCTATGGTGAATTTTCCATCCTTCTGTTCCTCCCATTCAATCCTTTGCATACATCCTTCATTTGTGAAATAGGCATTCATTCTGACAGTATTGCACAATCGTTCTGTCAGAATTTTGACATTTGTAATAGTAGAATTTTGCATTAGTGTAGTCATCATTTCACATTCGTCTAGATAGGATTTCACATTCGTTTGGTAAAATAGTAAGTTTTCTATTTTTGGGTTTTCCTTTTTATTTTGGATTTTCGGTGTTATTGATATTTTGTGTATAGCCTGTGGCGAGGAAAATAGGGAAGTCTCAATCGGTCCAAGATTTTGTGAAACTATTAACATGTGTGATTGCAGGATCTCTTAGATTTTTAGTTCACACTTGGTTTAGTGCTTAAAATGGACATGCATGCAATTCATATTTTGTTTGGTGCTTAAAATGGACATGCATGAAACTCACACTTCATTTAGTGATTTAAAATGGACATGCATGAAATTCACACTTCATATTTGGTGCTATAAAATGGACATGTATGCAGTTCACACTTCAATTTGGGCTTAAAATTGGACATGAATCTGTCTTATGTTATCTTAGCTCACACATTGCGATATTTAAAAGAAATGAATTATTGTTCACTGTGTTTGGAGCATTTGCTTAATATGTAGGGTGGACCCACTGTTGCATTGATACCCCTCATGTACCCTTTAAGAATGAGACATGAATTCCCCGGTGATAAGATCTTTGGATCTTCGGGGTAAGAGAATCTGGCATGCCCGAGAAGTGTGTGTCATGGAGTGGATCCAGTGCTACCAAATTCTCTATCTATCCGTCTTGCTTGGGTATTTTGTTGCGGAGGCCCCATTGAATGGTTTCCACTTTCTAGCCTAGAAGAGTGTTTTCAATATCTGATAATCATTCATGTTTTTGACCAGTAAAAGATCTATTGAATCTAGGCTAATTCAGACTCTTCCTTACGTAACTCTGATTTTTAGAGTGTGTCCAAACAAGTCCATTTGGCCATACTATCTTTGCTATCTGCATGTTGTGTTTTCAAAATATTTCAAAACAAAGATTTGTCCTCAAACAAAACCACATAAACAACAAAGCTCAATCAATTGCAAACAAGTCCTAAATTCTGAACAAAGTCATCTTTTTCAAATCCTTTGCGATCATAGGTTTGTTCAAAGTCCATAAGTCTCATAAAGTTGCATAGTCCTTGCTTAGTCCATACATAGTTCTTACATAGTCATTATTTAGTCCTTGCATTGTCTCAGAATCAATCCTCAAAAGTCCATGCATAGTCCTCACTTTGCATTTAGCATCAAGTCCAAGCTTATCATTTAGTCTCTTTCAACTAGTCCTTGCATAGTCTTTATAAAATCAAGTCCAAGCATTCGCTTAAGAAGTCATTGATTTCATAAGGCCCTCATATCAACCATCAATCAAAATGGGTGCCCTTACTCATCAGTTTGGTATAGAGTATCGTCTGTCAAAATTTCAACCTAGGTCAATAACAATCCTCAATATCTCTTTCACAATGTCCTCAATCTGGTCCTTCGATTTTGCTAGTCTCTTGTTTTGCATTTGTCCTGGTTCAAACTTGCATCCGACTACTAAAACCAATGCCTCTAGGGTCAATTGAAACCTATCTACCGGTGTTTGAATCATTTCAAACCTTGTGATCAATCAAGATCTTAGAGTCTACAGGTGCATCTAGTTCATATTTTTAGAGTCATCTTAAATTCCAAAAAAAAAAAAAATTCAAAAAACATAGGCGCATTTTAGTTGCATTATCATCCAAAAATCTTGAAAAGCAAAACAATATGTCAAAACCAATTCTAAAGAGTCCCATTCAAAATCCTTTTCATCATGCCAACATGTTGGATCCTTCCAATAATCCTCCATGCATATCCAAACCCCTACCCCATGTCAAGAGGATAATCCAAAGTTAAAAGAAATGAGTCTTGAAATAACTCAAGATCAAGAACAAACCCTTTCATCTAATCCAATTTTTTATCAAGATCCCACATGTTAAGAGTCTTATGATTATCCCCTAATCCTTTTATATTCCATTCACAATGAGCCCTTTCCACCTCAAGAGAAAAGTGTGTTTCTTATTCCCATTCAACACCTACCTTCTAAGCAAGATCCCGATGTCCCTTCTATACCCTATAATGATCCAATTCAAAATCAAGAGTGAAGAACAAACTCCGATGATCCTCTTCCAATTCAATATCAAAGTATCCCTTCTTCTAAATCCCACATTCCTCCACCTATATTGAGGCATGCACATTCCCCATCATCCAAATCTATTTTGGATCTTTTAACTCAAAATCAAAGCCTTCCTCCCTTCCATCCATCTTAGGACCCTACATTCCTCCATCACCTATCTATATGACCCCTAGCTCCCAATCCAATTACCCTATCATAAATCTATATCAGAAAAGGCACACATCTTTGAGTACCTTCCAACCATCTACCTTATTGAACCCATCCAACATACCTCCATATCATTCCTATTCATCAATGAATCCCGTTCCCTTTAAAAGAAATTTGGATGTCAAGGATAAAATCCACAAGTCCAAAAATCCACATACATCCAAAGATCAACATGTCTAATCTAAAAGACATGTCAAATCAAAGATCTGATCCAAAAGAAAAAAAACAATATCCAAAAGGCTACAAAGACCCATTATGAGAAAAGAAAAATCCAAAACTATGTGGATTCCTAAGTCTCTCATAGAAGCAATACATTCCAAAGAATCGATAAGAAAGGAAAAAATCAAAATCAATGTGGATCCTATAAAATCAATGTGCATCCCAAGGAAAAAAGAAAATTGGCATCTAGGCTTGCTATTCCAAAAGCTTCCTTCAATTGTCTATCTACACATGTATCACTTTCCAAATCTATTCTTTGATCACCTCCTTTGTCTATTTTGGGTCCTTATGTCCCGAAATCCACATCTACTTCTCCATCAATATCTCAAAATCTAAAATCCACTTGTCCTCTATCACTCCACCACCTCTCAAGTTGTGTGCTAACATTGATCTTGAACACATTTCCATTGATACTTGCACAAATCTTCCAACATCCTATCTATTATCCAACACCTATTTTCCATCCTTCCATCCCTCCCATTCAATCCTTTGCATAAATCCTTCATCTATGAAATAGACATTTGTGTCATTTTATCACATGCTCGCCCATGCTCAATCTTATGTTCAGTCCATTTCCTAGATATCTATTCATGAAACACTTCAAAATTTGAGGTTGTTTCTCTTTAACATTATCTTTTGGTTTGGATGCATACTCGATTTGGAAAGAGAATCACTTATTGTATCTTAATAAGAATATCTTCCGATTACTATATCTCATGCAATTAATCAATTGCCCTAAGTCATTATGGTTTTTAAGGTGAAGACGTGGCTAGTGAAAAATCTAAAATCCTACTTCAACGCCACTGTAATTTTCTAACCCACACGAGCTTCATTGATTATGAGCCAATGCACAAAAGAATCATGATGATAAAAAGCAATATCAAAAGATCAAAACAAAAGAATGAGCAAGAAAAGAAATACCGAGAAAAGAAAAGCAAAAATGCAATGAAATACAATATCAAAATGCTTGGCTTTGGGAACATGCGAGTAACTCCATTGAGGCTATGGATGCCTAGTTGAAAATGAAGCAATATTCTTGAGACTACAACCATAACCTCGCTGGAGCTATAAATGCTCGCTAGTGGCTAGGCTGTATCAAGGATGCTTTTGAAGTCAGTATAACTCATGTAGTTAGTCATGCCAGATTCTAAAGATTACAATGATCATATGGACCAAAATGAACCCACTTGCACACACATGGGTAATTAAAGACTAAGTACCTTGATCCAGTTTGGGATTCTTCTTCTCTTTTGAGTATGCTTCCTAGTCACTAGATATATTCTGTTAAATTTTCTGTTCTAAGTGTGGGTTGGGTCTCTATCTTTGAAATGTTCAGGAACACTTATTCGAGTACTACATGTTCTAAAGGTTTCACACATCACCTTTTTGCAAATGGATACCTCTATAATCAGGGGCAAGTTTCATCCACTTTATCCCTCCTACCACATCTCCCATTATCCTTCATCCACTATCCATCACCCTATCTTCATCCATCTTGTTTTTCCGTCTTTGATCTTGACAAAGATAATGATCTTCATAAGCATCAAGCATCCTCTTTTCTTCACCCTATCCATAACCTCTAGTCCACATCCCTTATCATATCCATTCTTTGCTTCTTCTATCCATAGCCTATCTCCATCCATATCCCCTTTTCCATCCCTTGATCTTGATCAAAACTAAGGACATAAAGAAAAATGCAAAAGCATGGTTTCAAAAAGCTCTTGACATATCCTTTCATGTGGACCACATGCCATTCAATGCACCATGCAGTTGCCTTACACTATCAAATCCCTTAGCTTGGAAACATGTTATCCATCACAAGATAGTCCTTAGAAACCAACTCACATTTGATTCCATAATAAGCTACCTCCATCTTTTTCCTATCCATCTTCACCTCAACAATTCATTCATCCATTCATAATATTCCTTGCCTTGCTAGACACTCGGGGGCAAACAAATACATCTTGCTTGTAATCCAAAAAAAAAAAAAAAAACTTTCAAAACCCCAAAAAATCAAAAGTCCTAAAAATTAGAAAAACCAGAAAAATTAGAATCAAAGCAATAAATTATCTCTCGCAGACCTAATACCTAGGTGGATACAAAGAAAGCATATACCATCATCCAATCAAATCAACAACAACCAAACTCTCAAAGTCTACAATCAAACTAATCACATGTCTTGTTAATCAATCCATCGATCAAAATCAATCAATCAATCAAAATTTCTTATACAGGGAAGGGTACACTCGAAACTAGACAGATTGGTCTTACATGAGGTACTCACTCTTTGAAACCAAACATTCCTATCAACCATTGCATCAAGAAATCAAAACAATGGCACAAATCAATATGGCTGCTAGATTTTTTCCTAGTTAGTCTTATCTTTATCAATTGATGATAGGTCATGTTTCATCTTTCAAAATCCAAAAAAAAGAAAAAAAATGTTCAAAATCCAAAAAAATTATAAAATATCTTGAAAAAATCCAAAAAAATCATATAATGTCCTGAAAAAATCCAAAAAATATCAAATAAACTGAAAAACCCTAAAAATAAAAAAAGAATCAAAAACCCGAAAACTATACATCAATCACAATGTACAATAAATTATACTTTGCAAATGAGAAGCATTTCAACAGACACAAAATGCAAAACAGATCAAAACATTGAGCTTAACAAATCATGCATCAACAGACAGACTACCAAGCTAGTTTACAACCTAACTGATCAATAGCCTATTAGTTTTCAAGATCCTTATCAAACAATGTACCTTTATGGATACATCATTCCTAAAAGACGCACCCTATCAGATATCATTTCCTAACAAATACATCTTTCCTACAATGGGCATCCTATCAAACAATCATCCTAGAAACACGTATCCTTGGAAAGAATATTAGTATGGTTGTTGACACATTTGGTCAAGTTAGTCTTATATTTAATTGATTTATCTTTAATCGATTTATGATAGATCATGTTCCTATGCTACTCAAGGATGTCCACAAGTGACTAGAGGAGTCGAGAAGGTTCATGATCCTATAATTTGTTTGTTGTCTGTGGTGTGTTTTCATGAAGTTCAAGGGTAATGGTGCTTTGAGTGTCTGTGTTGGTACGTTTATTCAACAAGTATCATATGCAAAAATGATGTCAAGGATAACTATGCTTGTAACTATCACACATACCTCGACCCTTAGTGTTATACCCAGAATGAAGGGGTTCACTCCTTGTCTGCAGCGTGTTTGTTTTTTGCAATGAGATCTCATTTACATCTTGGTTCCTTATACCTTGGTGTACAAAGCTCCATTGAAGCATAATAAGGCTCAATGATGAATATATTGCAAGGCACAAGAAGTCATGGTTATATCTTTTCCAATCTCTTTATCTCATCTATAATTCCATCTCAAATCCTTTCCTCACATCAACTTTTCTATCATTCAATCAATTCTATTTCTTAACATTCTTCACTTCTTACTAATCATTATTCACTTTCATAATATCTTCATCACTCATCCAACTTTCATCAATCATTCATCTTATACAGGATATGTCCTTCGTGAAACCAGGCACAATCATCTATCTTTGTCTTATACAGGATGTATCCTTCCTGAAACCAGACGTTTTGATCATCTTTGTCTTATACAGGATGAATCCTTCTTGAGACTAGTCTTGATCTTTATCTTATCAATCTGATCAATCCAATCAATCTGATCAATCAATCAATCTACAAATCATTCTAACCATCTCTTCTATCCATTCAAACTCATTTGTGTCATCAAGTTAACCATTCTTCCATCTTTCATCTAACATTCTTCTTCTTTCGAGAGATCATTCATGCTTTTAATACACAAACAATCTCCCGAGGGGGCATATTTACACCCTAAATTATTGTCGAGACATACTGGGGCAATTTTTTTTCGTTTTCTTTGAAACAATGTCGGTCCGACATTGTCTCAAAGAGGGGCAAATGTAGACACCTAAAAATGTCTCAATGATTGCATGCTAATTATTCGTCTTAATTAAAATTATTTAATTAAGTTAATTCTTATTCTTTTGAACTAATTTAATCACCATATTTCAACATTACTAATTATTCTATTTCTATCTTCATCAATTTAATCATTTAACCCCTTCTCTAATATTAATTAAATATTTATTATTTAATTAATTACGATTTAATTCCTTTAATTAAATAATCTTTTAATTTTATTTGTAATAGTTAAATAATTTCTTTAAATTATTTAATTAACTAATTTATTCTTCTAATCCAAACCCCCAAATTCTAATTTCATCTAATTTCAAATATTCTTCAAATTCTAATTTCAAACCCCCAAATTCCAATTTTAGTTAATTTCAAGTACATGTGCATTTCAATTTCATGATTTTGAAAATCAAAATTCAATTCAAATGCAAATCAAATTGAATTTCAAATAAAAATCCTACAACACATGTTAAAATTATAACTGATTAATCAATTCAGTTAAATCTTCAATCTCTATTTCTAACTCCCAATCAACTTTTTTCTAACATGCAATCAAACTAGTCATCTTCCTAGTTAACTCGGTTAAGTATTCAATCTATTCAATTATCTATTTAATCTATCATGTTAACAATTCAATCTATTCAGTTCCACCTCCCAATCAAATCAATAGTTAATGATTGTTTTTCTTCAATAGAAGTTAGTGGTTATTTTATTCTAATTGCTTTAGATTGAATTGTTGTAGTGTAATGTTTTGTTTATATTGCACTTGTTATTTATTTGATATCTCTATTTTAATGATAGTCATTTTTATAGTTTCTTTCTAGCACTTTCTTTCACCATATTTTTTAAAATTAATATAGGATAACAACCCAATATAGGTTTGTAATGCACATAGAGTGTTGTACCAATTAAAGTTATATGACCCTTGGTTGACAAGTAAGAGTAGCCTTTAAACAATGAAGGATTGCTTAGAATGGATAGATAACCTTGAGTTATGAAGATCAATAACTGGTTTCGAATCTCAATCAGAATTATAAGGCTCAATATTTTTGGCGTTATTGTCCGGGATGGAGTCAAGTTATGAAATTATTTGGGTTTAATAATTTTTTATGTTTTCTTAGAAATAGAAATTGTTGCTTTTAGTTTGTAGGACTTTGAGATTCTAAACAAACCCCAACAATTTTACTAACCATTTGCAGGTACTATTGGAGCAAGGGTCCTATTTATTGCATGCATATAAGGATGGACTCTCTTGGAAGATACGTTCCCAATACTAATAGCCAAACCATCCAAGCAGTTGTGGCATAAATTTAGCAATACCCTTCACCTTCATCTTTACCAACCTCTCAGGTTGCCTCTAATTCATCTCATAATTCCACTCCACATAATTCTCTGTCTGGAGTTAATATTGGGGGATGCAAACTAGCAGGATGACCAAGATAATGATACTCCAACAATTCATTTTCCCATTGTCCATCAGGAGAGAAATGCTACTCTCAAGAATATAACACCTTCAACCCTTCCAAATGGTGGGCAAGGTCATTAATATTGCATCTTGCACCATTTTATTTATTTTGAATATTGAATCGCGTGTGTCTTAAAGCTATCTACGATAAGGATTTGGTTTAAAGTTGGGGGTTTTTTCACCATAAAATAGTGACTTAGGTTCGGTCATGCTCTGTTAGGAGCTCTTAGGATCTCTTTTCTACAGCTAAATTTGAAGTCTAAAGATGTTCTACAAGTCTAAGTTAAAGAAGCTAGAACTAACCTAAGATTTTGGCTCTTGTATCAAGAGTTGAACATGACATGATCAAGAATCATTCATGGAATTATCTACTTTAAAACTAAAACAAACTTTAATTTCCTATTAATTTGAATCCTAAGTTATATGCTGAAAAGAAAATATATTTTACGTTTGCATGAAATGAAATCTATTTTATGCTTGCAGAATTCAAACCTATTCTATCAAATATTGAAACAACTAAATTTGATGAGTCAGACTGATAAAATCTCTGTTCCAATCTTAATTCCTAATTCCATCATCTCCATCAGTTACTATGAAAGCAAAATACACGACTGAATAAAATTAAGCAAAACTACAAAACTAAGAGTTTTAACAATACATCCTTTCACTAAGGTACCTCAGCATGAAAATGAATAACTATAATTTTTTTTGCAATCAATTTCATCTACTCAAACTCATCACAATTGAATAGAAAAGAATGCAATGACATCAATGCACATAATAGAAATGAAATTTAAACAAAGATCACCTCCCTTCGTTCGAGCAAGACTTGCTCTTCCTCCAGTGGGATTTGTAACACAACTATTCTTGGATCAACTTCAAATCTTCATTAAAATAAACTTCCAAAAGGAAGTAGAACAAGTTTGTAGATTACAAAATATAAGACTCTAAACTATTGGCCAAGTTACAGACTATCTGACTAACTAGCTAGCTTTCACAATAACGCAATGGGATATTTGTACATATCCTTATTTTGATTCAAAAGCAAAGTTACCTGCTTAAAACAAAGTCACAACTAAGAACCGAACTGAAGAAGACTTAACACTAAATTAATAAATTCAGATTGAAGTTAAAGTTCATGGAAATAGTTGATAAAATAGACCCAGAGGAGATCAAGGAAATCTCTCTAGCTGGAACGATCAGGAGTATTCATCATTCACATGGTGGTTGAACTGGACTTCAAAACTCTTTGTCTTCTGGTTAGATTGAAACACATTTGAAAATACATTTGAGAAAATAGAACATAACACAAAGGTAATCATTCTGAACATTCAATCATTCATCCATATTAGTAAGCAAAAAGTGAAACATTTAATCACAAGATATTACTTCTAATAAACTTCCTAATTAGCAGAATATAATAGTTGAAAAGAGTAAATATGCATGGATTATATCTGCCGCCAGGCATAATAGTTCATAAAATATTAAAAGTTTTACGAAGAAAGTATAGTTAAAAGTAACATCATCAATGCTCATCATTTCCTCCCCCTGTTGCTATGAACAATGTCCTCATGGTTGATCTAGTATATCTCTATTTTGTCTCTCAATCCAAAGGACCAGGTCTAGATGGTTGAAATTGTTGGATATTGGTTGATATGTTGTCATTAATGTCAACATATGTGGAGATTGTTGGAAAGTTTTCTTTTGTGTATTCCAGTGTTGCAGTTTAATTGGATGTGTTGGTTTAGTCTATGTATTGCAGACGAGTTGATGCGGTTTTAAGCGTTTCTAGTATGTTGTCTATAGATGGTTCATTCCTATTTGTAGAGGTCTGCATGATGATTTGATCGATTTATGAGATTCGGTATTGAGATGTTATGCAGTTGTTTGTGTTATTTGATATTGCTCTGAAATTTCTATATCTTTGGTTGTGGATGAGTGGAATGTGTTTTGGATGTTGATGTGTGTCCTCGGTTAGTTTGGTCCATGATTTGGATATCCACAAGAAAATCTTTGAAGTTGACAGTCAGTTATATTGATGTCCTTGTGCTCTGGTAGAGAGATGATGATGATTCTGGTGATCCAAGTTGTTGCGGTTGTTGTGATGCAATTCACGTTGCTTGTGAATGTCTTTAGATCACGTTCTATGCTTATTGGTGGTCCACATTGATTATTGTTCACATTATTACAACTTTTCCTTGTCCGGTGATGTTCTTTGTGTTATGCGACATTCTTGGTAGTTGTAGCGTGTTGCAGATGTTCGAGATGTAATTCTTGGAGGTGTTTCATATTTGCGCTATTGATTTGGGTCCAGACTATGTCTTAACTGACATTGTTTTGGTCCGCATGTATTGTTGCAGTGTGTGAGGATATTATTTTATAATTTGTATTGAGGATTTAGCCAACCTTGAAATAGAGGTTGAGGGTTTGTATAAATATATGTAATAATCATATAAGATGTATGTCTGTGATTGTCTACATTGTATTTGTGAGTGTATTATCGAGTTGTATGTGCGAACAAGTGATTTGATCTTTCAGAAGTATGAAGAAGAGAAGTGGTGCAGAGCAGACTATGTGCTTAACCAAAACTTTACTCAAACATATGGAGATGCTATTCTCATAGTTCATATGACCTAGATTGTATTCCAAATGTTTTTGTAAGTCAGTGAGACTTCCTGTAAGGCAGTGATCCTTCCCTTAAGGTTGTAGCCTTTCTGGGTTTCTTATCTTGAGCAGTGAGCTCTAGGCAGTGTGCATGAATGCATGTGCATTCCCATTGTAATATTCACATTTACTCCTAACAAGGTATTATCTCATTGTGGGTAGGTTCCCATCGTGGTTTTTTCCTTAACCAAGTTTTCCACATCAAAAATCTTGGTGTTATGTGTGCTATTAATGTGGTGTTGTTTACTGCTTTAACTGTTCATTATCAGATATGAATTGTGGTTTAAGTTGTAGTAGTTTTTGGTGCAAACTGATTCACCCCCCCTTTCAGTTTGTTGTATTGTTGCCAACAATTGGTATCCGAGATAGATCTTCCAGAAGAAGCTTGACTGCTTGAGGAGATCTAGGATGGCAACCTTTGGTTTCAAGAAGGATAGTCTGATATTTGATGGAACACATTACACTCTCAAGAATATCCGAATGCAAGTTTATTTGAGATGCATTGGAGAAGAGTACTGGAAGATTACCAAGAATGTATATAATGTTCCGCCAAATGGTCCTACTACTCCGAATGAGATAAAGGAAGCAAAATTAAATATTAGAGCCAAGGAATCATTATTGAGTGCTTTGTCATATTCTGAGATGGCTAATGTAATGGACTTAGAAACTGCTCATGGGATCTTGGTAAAATTGGAGACCTTGCATGAAGGTGATAGCCATGTGAAGATTGCTAAGTTGCAGATCTTGAAGGGTAAATATGAGAACTCGAAGATGGGTGAAGATGAGAATTACTTCTTTTATGTAGAAAGTGAATGATCTTGTGTGTGGAATCAGATGTGTCAGTGGAGTATTAGAAGAGTTTGAGATTGTTGATAAAGTGTTGAGATCCTTGCTTCCTGTTTACAAGCATAAAGCTACTGCTATTGATGAGATCCATACTGTGACAAATGTGACAAGATACATGTTGCTTGGTAAGCTTGCTGCTTTTGAGTTGAGTGAGTTTGGTGACCCTCTTCCTAGGGCTGAATCTGCATTCAAAGCTACTATTTCCGGGAAGCAGAGATATGATCCAGGAGAAAGTTCTACAAGAGTATCTAGATATGAGAAAGAGATGGAAGATGAAGAAAGAGAGCTTGAGGAGCTTGAAGCACTTATTGCCAGAAGATTTTCTAAAGGTGTTGGTAAGTATGAAGGAAAATTAACTCTTAAATGATTTTTATGTAATAAGATAGGACATTTTGCATCAAGGTGTCCAGAAAGAGATATAAATACTAAGAAGCCATTTAAGCCATATACACCTAAATATCAGAAGAAGTGTTTTTATACTGCTGATGAAGGTGTACCAGATAATGAGTTAGATAAGGGTAATTTAGGAGATGAATTTGTGTTCATTGCTATCAAGGAAGATGATCTTGTAACTATAGATTCTATAAGCTACACTAATGAGGAGAAAGCTTTAGCTGCTAAAGTTGAGGAAAAAGATGAATGGGTAATGCACAGTGGTTGCTCTCATCATATGATAGGCGATAAGTGTAAATTTGTGAACTTGGAAAGGTATGATGGTGGTATAGTAAGATTTGGTGATAACAAAGCTTGTGTAATCCATGGTAGAGGTTCTATTTCTCTTGATGGTAAGCATAATATTGATGATGTGTTGTATGTTGAAGGTTTAAAGAATAATCTTTTGAGTGTTGGTCAGATAGTTGATAAGGGATATAACTTGCAATTGAATAAAGGTAAATGTGAGATCTTGAGTAGCTTCAGAACTAAGATTGCATCAGGGACAAAGACTAAAGGTAATATCTTTCACTTGAATGTTGGTGGTAAAATTTGTTTGATTGCCTAGATAGATGAAAGTTGGTTATGGAATAAAAGGATGTGTCATGTAAATTTTAATTGCATGGTTAAGCTAAGCTCTACTCAGGCTATAAGAGATCTAGCGAAGTTAATAAAGCCTTCTAATCCGGTATGTAAGGGATGTTAATTAGGGAAGCAAACAAGAGTTACTTATATAAGAGAAAACAATATAATTCTAATAGATTATTGGATCTTGTGCATACTGATCTATGTGGTCCTTCTAGAGTGAGAAGCTTGCAGGGTGACAGGTATTTCATGTTGCTGATTGATGACTATTCAATGATGATGTGGGTTACCTTATTAAGGGAGAAGTCTGAAGTGTTGGAGAAGTTCAAGATTTTCAAAGCTAGAGTTGAAACTATGACTGGAATGAAGTTGAAGTATCTGAGATTTGATAGAGGTAGATAATTCACTTCTAGTGATTTTAATGCATACTGTGAAGAGCATATAGTTAAGAGACAATTATCTGCTCCTAGGGAACCACAACATAATGGTGTTGTGGAGAGGAAGAATAAAACAGTTCAAGAAGCTTCTAGAACCATGATGATTGAAGGAAATGTTCCGCATGTATTGTGGAGAGAAGTTGTGAGCTACAGTATACACTCTTAACCAGGTAAATGTCAAAGGTGATACTGGTAAGTCTCCTTGTGAGTTATGGTTTGGTCATGCTCCTATTGTTAGATATTTTAGAATTTTTGGTAGTAAATGCTATATCAAAAGAGATGAAGATCTTGGAAAGTTTGATGCTAGATGTGATGAAGGAATCTTTCTTGGTTATTCAACTAAAAGTAAGGCCTACTATTGTTATAATAAATAAATGGGAAAGATGGTTGAAAGTGCTAATTTGAAGGTTGATGAAGGTAATATAAGATAGATTAGATCTTGCAGATATTATTCTAATGATCAAGATGTGAGTTCTGATAGAGGAAAGCTAGTGCAGACCCAAAGTCAAGTTCAAATTGCTCTGAAAAAGTCTGAGAATGAAGGTGCAGATGCTAGTGTAGAAGAAAGAGTTCAAGAACCTGAAATTCAAGAAAATCCAAAAACACCTAGGTATGTGAGGTTGAATCATTCAGAAAATTAGATTATTGGTGACAAGAATAAAGGTGTGATGACTAGAAGAAGACTTGTTGAAGAAATTTGTTTGATTTGTAAGATTAAGCATAAGAATGTTTTGATTAAGTAAAAGTAGGTTTTTGAAAGGAACCCAAAACTTTTACATATCAGGAGAGCAAAAGAGCTAGAAAGAACCGTGCCTGATCACTCCAATAAAAAAAACTAATCCCATCCAAACAAAAAGGGATCTCAACACACATAACATGAAGAACCACAAAAAGACAGCGAAAGAAAAGAAAAGAGACAGCACAAAGACAAAGACAAAGATCGAGACCGAGACCGAGATCGAGACAGCTAGATATTTTTCATGATATCTTTAGTGTGGACCACCATTTGCTTCATGTTGCTCGCAGAGGTCTTTAAATCATCCAGCTCTCGACCCTTGATGTCGCCCTTATTCTTGGTATTGGCTCTAGTCCTCTTCTCGTGACCTTTTTTGTCCAGCTGATCCTTGTCGCCCTCTTTATCTTTGATGTTATCAAATTGGTTAATCAAAATGTTCATGTTGTCCACCAAGGCTTTGAGAATCTAGAAGTTCTTTTCAGCTATCTTCTTTACTGTGAGTTCCATTCTGTCAACTCTATGAGCATAAGAATGTTGATGAAGCATGGAAAGATGAAAATTGGATTAAAGCTATGGAAGAAGAATTGAATTAGATTGAGAAATATAATACATGGATTCTTGTTCCTAGACCTAAGGATAAAAATGTAATTGGAACTAAATGGGTATTCCAAAATAAGTTGAATGAACATGGTGAAGTTGTTTGAAATAAAGATGGACTTGTTTGTAAAGGTTGTTCACAAATGGAAGGAATTGAGTATGAGGAGGCTTTTGCTCCTATGGCTAGAATTGAAGCTGTTAGATTATTTCTTGTGTATGCTGATCACAAAGATTTCAAGGTTTATCAGATGGATGTCAAATCAACTTTTCTTAATGGCGAATTGGAAGAAGAAGTCTACATTGAGCAACTAGATTGATTTTAGTTGACAAATGAGAAGGACATGGTTTGCTGGTTGATGAAAGCATTGTATGGATTGAAGCAAGCCCCCAGAGCCTGGTATACCAGATTGGATAAGTATTTAATGAATTTTGGATTCAATAAAGGTACTATTGATAGTAATCTTTACTTCAAGATTGATCAGAATACTATCTTGATTGTTTAAGTTTTTGTTGATGATATTATATTTGGAGGAAATGATTGCCTATGTAAGAAATTGATGGAGAAATGCAAAATGAATTTAAAATGTCTATGATTGGAGAAATGAAAATCTTTCTGGGATTGCAAATTTCTTAGTTAGATAAAGGTATTTTTATATCTTAGTCTAAGTATGTGAAGGAGTTGTTGAAGAAATTTGGTTTTGAGGATTCTAAACCTGTTGGTACAGCTATGGTGACCAGATGTAAGCTGATAAAAGATGACGACTCTCTGAAAGCTAATCAGGCCAGATATAGATCTATGGTTGGTAGTTTGTTGTATTTGACTTAGACTCGACTTGACATAATGAATGTTTTGTGTCATGTTTCTAGATTTTAAGTTGATGTTAAGGAATCTCATGTTACTGCTATAAAATGGATATTCAAATATTTGAAAGGAACAATTGATTTTGGTTTGTGGTATTCTAAGAATGATGACTTTACTTTGAGTGATTTTATAGATGTTGATTGGGTAGGTGACATTGATGATCGAAAAAGTACTATTGGCGGTGTATTCTTTTTGGGAAAGAAGTTGGTTTCTTGGGGAAGTAAGAAGCATGATGCTATTTCCTTATCTACTACAGAAGCTGAATACATTGTTGCTGTTAGCAATTATACTTAGGTAATTTGGATGAAGCAGATGTTGAAGGATATAAGTGTTATTTATGATGAGCCTATTGCTATATATTATGATAATTCAAGTGCTATAAATATCTCAAAGAATCTGGTGTTGCACTCCAAGACAAATCATATATCAATCAAGTTTCATTTCTTGAGAGAGAAGGTGAATGAGAAATAAGTCAAATTGGAGTATGTATCTACAAAGGAATAGATTACAAATATCTTTATGAAGCCCTTGCCTAAAGATACTTTTGAGTATCTCTGAGAAAAGTTGACGACAATTTCCCCTCCTGTTGAGAACTAAGGTGCATATATTTGCATTAGTCCGATGAATTTCATAGAGATATTTATGCTCTAGATTGATGAGTGCGGCTGCTACTCAGGGGGAGTAGTTAGTGTTAGTGTTGATGATTCAGATGTTCAGATTTATGGGGAGAGAAGCCTGATTCCTAAGCCTTTGTCATTGATGTCAAAGTGGGAGAGAAGCATGTGAAAAACCTTGAAGTATTTTGAGTTGTTTGTCAAAGGGGGAGCTGATCCTTGTGATTTTGAGGGAGATTGTTATGAGTTCATTTCTTTCTTTGCATTGATTGTTTTTCACATTAATATGTTACCATCAATGACAAATGGGGATATTGTTGGATATTGGCTGATATGTTGTCATTGATGTCAACATATGTGGAGATTGTTGATGAGGAGATTGTTGGAAAGTTTTCTTCTGTGTATTTTAGTGTTGCAGTTTGATTGGATGCATTGGTTTAGCCTGTGTATTGCATATGAGTTGATGTAGTTTAAAGGGTTTCTGGTATGTTGTCTGTAGATGGTTAATTCCTATTTGTAGAGGCCTGCATGATGATTCGATTGATTTATGAGATATGGTATTGGGATGTTATTTAGTTGTTCATGTTATTCGGTATTCTGGATTGTGCCCCGTATTTCTCTGGAATTGATATATCTTTGGTTGAGGATGAGTGGAATTTTTTTTAAACATTGATGTGTGTCCTCAGTTAGTTTGGTCCATGATTTGGATATCTACAAGCAAATCTTTCAGGTTGACAGTTAGTTATGTTGATGTTCTTGTGCTTCGGTAGAGAGATGATGATGATTCTGGTGATTCGAGTTGTTGCGGTTGTTGTGATGCAATTCACATTGCTTGTGAATGTCTCTAGATTGTGTTCTATGCTTATTGGTTGTTCATATTGATTATTGTGTGTGTTATTGAATATTTTCCTTGTTCGGTGATGTTCTTCATGTTATGTGACATTATTGGTAGTTGTAGCGTGTTACAGATGATGGGACGTAATTCTTTGAGGTGTTTCATATTTGTGGTATTGATTTGGGTCCAGAATATGTCTTAGTTGACATTTTTTGGTCCTCTTGTATTGTTGTAGCGTGTGAGGATATTATTTTGTAATTTGTATTGAGGGTTTAGCCTACCTTGAAAAAGAGGTTGAGGGTTTGTATAAATATATGTAATAATCATGTAAGATGTATGTCTGCGAGTGTTTGCATTGTATTTGCAAGTGTATGATCAAGCTGTATGTGCGAATGAGTGATTTGATCTATTAGAATTATGAAGAAGAGAAGTGGTGCAAAGCAGACTATGTGCTTAACCGAAACTGTACTCAAGTATATGGAGATGTTATTCTCATAGTTCATATGATCCGGATTGTAGTCCGAATGTTTTTGTAAGTCAGTGAGACTTCTTGTAAGGTAGTGAGCCTTCCCTTAAGGTTGTAGCCTTTTTGGGTTTCTTATCTTGAGCAGTGAGCTCTAGGAAGTGTGCCTGAATGCATGTGCATTCCTATTGTAATATTCACATTTACTCCTAATAGGGTATTATCTCATTATGGATAGGTTCCCATAGTGGTTTTTCCCTTAACTGGGTTTTCCACGTCAAAAATATTGGTGTTATGTGTGCTATTGATGTGGTGTTGTTTAATGCTTTAACTGTTCATTATCAGATCTAAATTGTGGTTTAAGTTGCAGTAGTTTTTGGTACAAATTGATTCACCCCACCTCTTAGTTTGTTGCATTGTTTCCAATAGATTTTATATCGATGGTATGGTCTAGGAGGCACATATCCATTCCAGTGTTCAATTGCATTAGTTCATTCTCTCAAATTTGTTCCTAAAAAGTTAGTGGGTACATTTAACTAAGGTGCTAGCATGATTATCAATGGAGGCCTAAACCTCATTCCTACCCTATGTATTTATTGATCTCCAATAATCCTGATGATTGAACTTTCTTTGTTTAAGCTCTAGGTAATATTAGTAGGAGAAATGGGTTCTCTCCTATGACGTTGTACTGGTATAGTATTATACCTTACTTTGGATGATTGTAGGGCCTTATAAGACAACTAATTATGCACATCTCTAAATGTTCTGATACTTGTAGTGAGGTTCCTCTGATAGGTTGGTTGTACCTGCTCAAGTTGGGCAATGGAGATGTACTTGGATCTGTATCCTGATGATTTGGGACTTTCATCTCTTATGGGAAGTCCCAACCTATTTTGTTGTTCTTTGTATTGGTTCAGCCTATCTTCCCACTCTACTTGGTTTTACAACAATGAGACAAATTCCCTGATTTGAATTTCACCAACAAAAAATGTTCAGAAAGGATTGGTAATAGTAGCCTAGGAGAAAACCATGCAAATAAAATTCACACATTTGCTCCTGGTAAACATGATGACTCCTATAAAATTCCTCAAGGAAGTCATCATCGTCATCATATTCTATTTTCCTCCCTAGTACTAGGTCGTTAATATTCCACTGAAGAAATATCTCTCCGAGGAACAAAGCATATACCCCAGAGGGTTTTCTCATTGCCAACAGAGTTGATAATAGCTCTGCCACTTGCTCTACTCATTGAGGGGCTTTATCCCTTTGATATTTCACTTTGTCAGCTCATATTTTTATTGTTTACATTTTTCAATAGCCAAGGAAAGTTCCCAAGGAGTAGCAAAGGAAGTTGAAGTGCCTTGAGCATGAGTTGGTGTTCTCTGACATTTTAATTGTTATTCTTTCCTTGCCAACTCTTCTCTCAACCTCCTTATTTCTACTTCATTTTGTAATATTTGAGTAGTGGCCTGATACAATGCTTCTTCTATTTCTTTCATCCATTTTCTCTAGTTTTCTTCTTACATATCAACCTCTTTATGTATTTGCTCAGTTTGCAAGGTGGCCTTTGTTTCGTCTTCTTTTTGTATAAGATTTTCTTCTAGAAACCTCATTTTCTTGTTAGCTTCAAAAAGATTTGTTTCTACTTTGGATAATATCCTTACCTTCAACAATTCTTCATTCTCTTCTCTTCTCCCCTTTTCTACTAGCCAAAGAACTTTTTCCTCAACCAAAATTTCTTAACCTTCTTTTCTAGAAAATTGAGGGGATGAAGGTAATGGGGTTTCAAAGTTATGGGAAGAAGACGACTGGCTTTGAGTAATCTCAATTTCTTGAGAAGATTCTATAATTCTAGTATCAACTCCTAAAGGTGCAGAGGACTGGGTTAATTGTTGCATCCCAAAATCATCTGAGGATTCATCATCAATGGTAATGATCTTAAGTGAAAATTGTTCAGGGGATTTTTCCAATTTTGGTTCTTTTGGTGGCACATTATCAACATCTAGTTGACTAGGCTGAGTTGACACAGATGGTGGAATTGATACAAAAGGTTGAACCTTAGCAAACGGTGAGGCATGGGGGCTTTTCACAGTGGTTTGTTGAATGGGTTCACTAAGGTTTGACACAGGGGGGTCGTCAAGAGCTAAATGGGTGGCGATAGGAGAATCAGGTTTTTTATCCACCTTTTCTTTAGTTACCCTTCTAACAGAGCTATGAGTAACTCTTGAGGTTTTGGGCTCATCAGTTTCTACCCTTTTCTTTTTACTTTGTCTATCCTTTTCTGTGGACCCAGTTTCCCCAATTGACCTTTTCATCTTCTTTTGTGAGGGTTCCCCTTTTTCCATTTTTACCCTTTTTGTTATGGGTCCCTTCTTTGCCTTTTTCTTGATAGGTGAAGACAAAAATTCTAGCTATTTTCCTTTCCAAATTCAAAGTGATGCTTAACATTGAGGTGAATCAAACTATGATACTTAATTTGACTACCTTTTTCCTTTACCCTAGATATCATTGAAGCAATTTGTGAAAATAAGAAAGTTGGGAGGTTTACCTAGCCTCTGGCCTGGTGTTTGCATACCTCAGGTGAACCAAAAGTTGCATGCCTGGGCCCAACACAGTGTCGTATTGTCCCTTGCAAGTGAAGAACTTCATGAGCTAGAGTACTATTGTTTTTCATGGCTCGTCTAAACTGCGTTTGTTCACACCTTTCGTGCTACCCTTGTGTATCTGCAACTTAAGCCGTCTCTCATTTCCTTCATGAAATGTGTTAATTACCTCATCAAAATTGATGTGGCCCTTTTTTACTAATTTCCCTTCAATCAGAGTGCCTAACATTTCACTAATGACCTGGGGTGTTACTTCTATCACTTCTCCACCCACTCGGGTAACATTTACATTAATTTTTTTCACAAACTCTTCTACTATTTCGAATTTAAATCCGTCATACATTTTAATGAATTTCAGCCAACCCACTTGTTCCAACAATCTCTCTGTTTCTGGGTCTAGATTGAAATTTTCTGGCTCTATTATTCTTTTGTTTCCCATTCTCCCCTTAGTTTTGAAAACTTTGTCTTCAACTCTGCAACTTTGAGCTTAGTTTGCAAAATAAGTATGACTTAATTTTTAATTCAAGATAAAAGATCTATCTCAGATATCAATTAATTGTACACACATCGGTTCATTAATTTCATACTTATTCCGCACGATCCGCCAACCATCACTCTGTACTTTGTTCTAGATTTTCTGAGTTGGTAGTGGCCTTAACATGTGTACTTTATTACCATAATCATTACTTTTAAAATTTGAAATGATAGATCATGTCAGCCAAATTTATCCCTTATTTCTCCACTTTAATACTTATGACTTATAATATTATTATTAGTAATAGGCTGACAAAGATTACATAAGCAAAATTTATCAATTCTACCTTATATCTACAAAATTGGAAAATAACATTTTGAAAATAATATTTGTAACGAATGTATACCTTTTTACTTTTTTTTTTTTATAAATATTCGTCATGAACTTTCATAAAGAACTGATTAATGTGTGTCAATCAGGAGCTATCATACATGATTGACCATTTTGCCAAAAAGACAAGGCAACATATCAATTGGGAGCCATCTGGAGCATAAGTATTGGCTTCATCGATAATAAACCGACAAGCTGATTAGGAGTTACTCAGAGCTCTATCTGCATGGACTAAATAAGCATTAAATAGTGAGACAATTCTTCTTGTAAATAAGATTTCTGCTTCATGAACAATCAGGAGCTAAATGAACATGAATCTGGCACAAGACTTATTTTTGAATAACTGGGAGCCATCAAGAGTCATCAGGAGCAAACTGTATTTGATCTGGGAAAAAGCACCATTTCTAGTTTACAACTTTTCCCTTAGGTATGAATCACCATTTCTTGTTTTTAATCCACCCTTGAGGTCGACTGCCATTTCTGGTTTTCAATCATCCCCGATTTGTTTTTGCAAGGTAAACCACCATTGGTAGTTTTCAATTTACCTCCTTTATTCTATCTTCTTGCTGGAATCATTTAGAATTGAATTTCACCATAGAAGTGATGTCTTCCATTATGAAATGTTCAATTTTGGACTGCAACTTTGAAAGGAATTCTTCTTTAGATGCCAGTTTATGATATAACTTGAGACAATGACCATTAACTATCATAGTCCTTATTTCTCCATCAATAAGTACTAGGTGAACTAAACCATTGTCAAAAACTTGATCCTATCTCATATGGTCCCAACCATCTTATATGAAAATTTCCCTTAAACTCTTGAAACTGAGAATCAAACAATAGTGCCCAATATCCTTCCTTAAATTGTCTAGAAATGATATGATTGTCATGCCATATCATCCTCTGATTCTAAATCATCTTTTTATGTTGCAAAGCTTCCATCCTCATTTCATCTAGTCCGTTCAACTATAGAATCCTCATCTTTTCTACTTCAAATAGACAAATTCCAACTTCTAGTGCTATTCTCAATGTCTGCAATTCAAACTCAATTAACATAACAGGGGTCTTTACATATACTAATTCATATAGAGAGAATCTAGTTGTATTTTTCCAGGTCGTATTGTAAGCCCATACTGCTTCATCTAAACTATCCGACCAATCTAATTTCCTTAAAGAAATTTTTTGTAACAATGTTCTCCAATTCATGATTGGTGATCTCCACTTGTCCATTTTCTTGTGGGTGGTATGGTGAAGACTTCCAGTGTGTCATTTTATACTTGTGCATGAAGGCTTCCATCATGGTGGAGATAAACTGCGATCCTTGATCAGATACTATCTCTCTAGGTGCACCAAATCTTTGAAGAATGTGTTTATATAGAAAATCAGCTACTTTGACTTCTCTTGCTGCTAGTAATGCTTTCACTTTGGCCCATTTTGTAACATAATCTATATGGACCAAAATATAGTGATATCCTTTGGAAGGAGGATCAACAGGTCCCATGAAGTCAATTCCCCATTTTTTAAATGGTTCTAGGACTATCTGCAGTTGAAGTAGCATCTCCATTGTTGTTGTCAATCTCCCCATGTGCTGACACTCATCACAATGTTTCACATAAAATGAAACATCTTTAGTCATGGAATGCCAAAATTAGCCTACACCCAAGATCTTATGAACTATTCTGATTACTAAATAATGTCCTCCTTCTGGCTCATTATGACATGCGTGTATAATGTCATAACATCAATTTCTTGTACACACCTGCAAAGAACATGATCAAGACATATTTTGAATAAAAGACCATCAATCCATTGGAATCTAGAACTTTCATGAGGTAATCTTTTCTTTTTCTTAGGACTGAAATGATTTGGGCACTTCCCTATTACAAGACAATTTGCAATGTCAGCAAACCAAGGTAATTGTATGAAAATGGAAAACATGTGTTCATCTGAAAATGCATCATTCACTGGTTTATTAATTCCTTGAAAAACCATTCTTGAAAGAAAATCAGCAACAACAGTATCCTTACCTGGTTTATCCACAATGGTAATATCAAATTCCTACAAAAATAACAACCATCTTATTATGCGACCACTTACAATAGCTTTGTTCATCAAATACAAAATGACTGCATGGTTAGTGTGGATAAACACTTTGTAACCAATAATATAATGTCTAAACTTATTGATTGCATATACAACAACTAAAATTTCTTTCTCAAATGTTTTATAATTCCTCTTTGTTAGACTTAAGTTTTTACTGACATAATATATACATGCATTGCCCCATTCTCATCTTTTTGTCCTAAGACCGCTCCAATAGCCAAGATGGATGCATCTGTATGTATATAAAATGGTTTTCCCCAAATAGTTCCCTTTATTATAGGTGAAATAGTTAAGTCATACTTGATAGCTTTGAATGATTTCTGGAAATCAACTATCCATAAAAATTTTGAATCCTTTTTGAGCAATGTAAACAATGGTTTTGCAATTTTACTAAATACTTCAATAAATCTTTTGTAATAGCCTGCATGTCCAAGAAAAATTTGAATGTCAGTTTGAGTTTTTGGAACTTCAATTTCTCGCATGACTTCCACCTTCTTTGGATCAACTTTAATACCCTCTTTATAAATATGATGTCCTAGAACAATTCCTTCTGTCATCATAAGAGCAGTTTTTCATGATTTAATGATAATCTATGATCCTTGCATCTTTGCAATACTTTATCCTTGAACTTACCAGTGCTTCATCAAATGTCTTTCCATTCACTGTGAAATCATCCATGTACACCTCAACACATGAAGTAGTTAAATCTGCAAAGATAGCCATCACATCTCTTTGAAAAGTGGCTGGTGCATTACAAAGTCCAAATGTTAAAACTCTGTATGCATAAGTCCCCCAAGGACATGTGAATGTTGTCTTGTCCTAATCCTTAGGATCCACTTGTATCTAATTGTATCCACTAAAACCATCTAAGAAAGAGAAATAATTATTGCCAGCTAGGTTATCCAACACTTGATCAATGAATGGTAGAGGGAAATAATCCTTCTTGGTGGCTTTATTCAATTCTCTGTAATCTACACAAACATGCCACTTACCATTTTTATTGGGCACAATAACCAATGGGGAAACCCAATGACTATTTTAAATTGGATAAATGAACCCTATTTGCAACAATTTTTCTATTTCCTATTTAACAAAGTCCATCAAGGCTGGATTGACTCTCCTTTGTCCTTGTCTTACGTGTTTAACATCTTCAGTATAAATATGACATGTACAAATATAAGGGTGCATTCCTATCATATCCTTATACTCCCAAGAAAATGCTTTAATATGTTTCTCTAAAATAAGTTTTAATTCTTGTGATGAAAGCAAAGATGAATTAATAAAGATAGGTTTATGAGATGAAATTGAAATTTCCTTTGTATCTGTCTTCCCTTCAGATGGATTCCCAATAAGTGTATTGAGAGGACAAGGATGTAACTTATCATGTTGGTGAATTTCCCCATGTCTTTATTTCCCAAAATTATCTTGAGAAGAGGATTCACCACTTTTCTAGTTAAGTGTATTAATAACATGAATCTCGTCTCCCTGTTCCACATACTCTTCATACTCCTCAACATGTTCATATTTAGTAACCATAGCTAAATTGACCACTCCATCCCCTTTTTAATTCATCTCCTCATCAACCCAAAATTGATTGTCAGAATGAAATGTTAGCTTTGGTAGAGGATAAAGGGTTAATTCCTTCTACTTCTGACCATTAGAAATAGTCATACTCCCAGATCTGTATTCTATCAAAGTTGTTATAGTTTCTAGCCAAGGTCTTCCCAATATGATTGGGTATCCCTATTCTCTCTTCCTAGCCTTGAGTACCCAAAAGTCAATTGGATGGTCCCAAGTATGAATAGTAACTATGACATTTTCTAGGACACCTTCAGGTTTAGTAGTAGATTGATCTGTGTATGTGAAAAAGTGGAATAAGTATCTGTAAACTGTAAGACACAACACTTCAATTAAGTCATTATATGTATGGTTAGATAGATATAAGAATGAATAATAAAACCAAAACAAATCGACCAATTGCCTTCTAAAAGATGCGAGTATAGACTTGGTCTCAGATTTGTATAAGCAATACCAATGACTAGACTACACCAAGATGAAAGATTTAATCTATATGAGTATGATATTAAGCTAAATGGATGCAAAATTATGCTAGATGGATGAATAGTAAGCTATATGAATTCAAGCAATCATAATTGAACTAAATATGCAAAAAGCTAAACTAAGATGCAATAATCTCAAAAAGCAAGCACAATATCTTCAATGACTCCAGAGCAAAAACTGTATAATAACAATAAATCTCCAGGGTGTTTTGAATGAGAGATGAAGGCTGAATTTATAGAGAATCACAAGAGAGATCAAGAAAAAGCACAATTTAGGATAATTGAAATAATTGAGAGATCAGATTCAGTTAACCTTGAGATAAATTCCAATTATAGTTTGATTGAAATGCATTCAGATTATAAGTTCAAGTTTGCATTAGAGATAAAATTCAATTAACTCCAAGCACTTGGTAATTCTAAGCAATTCTTTGATTTATTCAAGATAAGAGTCTTTTCAATGCAACTAAACTTCTTTTCTCAAAAGCTTTGAGTTCCAATTTTAGAGAATGATTAATAAATCATTTTAATTGCTTTTCTGATTTCAAGTTCTCAATTTAGAAGAAAGAAATAATATCTCAAGTTTGATTTCTCTCTCAATTCAATTCTTATATTTTATTTTCAATTTAACTCTTGCTTTGTGATATTGATTCCTCTTTTGTAATAAATTAATTCCTTTTTTATGATTAATGGAAAATTTATTAATTAATTAAATATGCTAGGATATTTAATAAATTAAATAGGATAATTGGTCAAAATGATTTTCTTGGAATGATTTAATTAAATAAATAAATATTTAATTAATATAGAATAATTCACTTGCCATGTGACATTTAATGATTGAAGAATTAATTAATTGTGTGCTCAAAGTTGATTTAATTGCCTTTGGTTAGGACCTTGGTAATGTTGTCGAGATTGGGGGCCCATGGTTTAGGTGACCATTTTTAGGGTATTGCATTTGCCCCTCTTTGAATTAATGTGCGAGCAATGCGTTGGTTCAAAGAATAGTTGATGTCTAGGAGATACCAGTTCTGAACTTGATTGATCACGAACCGGATAAAGAGAGAGGTGTTCAACTTATTTTAAAGCGATGAAGCTGAACATAGTTGATTAAAGCAATACCGATCCCAAACTTGATTGAACTAGGACCGATGAAGAGCAAAGATACTGAACTTGAACTTGATTGATTAAGAAGCGGATCTTACTGATCTAGAACTTGATTGAACTAGACACAGTGAGCGAAAATAAAATCGATTTTGAACTTGATGGATCAAGACACGATGAGCAAAGATAAACTGTCTAGCTTGATTTGATGCGATGAAACTGAACACCTACTTAGATTGAGCATGTGATCAAAGATACTCTTTAAACTTTTGATTAAGCTTAAACGAATAATCAGCTTGATGAAAAATGATGAAACTAATTAACGTTAAGAGACCGATTCAGATGAAGACAAATATCAGCTTGATTTGGAGTGATTAAACTGATATGCCCCTAGTGATAAGAATTTGTTTGATTTTCTTTAGTTGAAAAGAGTTTTGCTCGACTTTTGATGAAGATTTGAAAATTTTTCTCGACTTCGAAGATGTGGGGTCATGAGGTCATGAGTATGCCCCCTCGAGAGCGAAATCGAAAGATGGTGAGGGTATATGATGATTGTAGGCAATTGTTGGTGATGATAATGACTTGAGCACAAATGTTGAGTTGGAGGAATATTTTAAGATTTAGCGATGATTGGTGTGAAATTGAGCGCAAATTGAAGAAAAGAATAAGAATTTGAGGAAGCGCTAAGTGGTCGTAGTTGTGCAAAATTGACTAGAAGAATGATCTCAGATTTCGATCCCGAAAATGGAATCAGGATGGGGAAATTAGTTAAGGGTACAATTTTCATGTCCATCGGAGCAAATTGAAAAATTAGGGTTTGGGCTATATAAGGGGTCAAAGTGTCATTTTCAATTCATTTTAACCTCTCCAAGTTTGAAATTTGAGAAAGCCTTCTGCAAAGAAAAATGGTCATTTTGATCTAGGAGCATCGATTTGAGCACCAAAGACGTCATAATCGATCATGGAATTACGAGCCAGTGGTGAGTGACTAATCTTATGCCTTTTTATGTCATCAATTTTGAATTTTTTGTTGAATTTTTGCTTTTTTAGTCATTTAAAATTCGGTCCGTGTCATTTTATCATGTGAGATGACAATGTGTCTCGTACAAAAAAATGTCCTTTAGTGTTTCGTCATTTTAGGCCATTAGTTTTGTCGTGCGAGGCATCCCCGTGTATCGTACGAATGTTTTCTTAGAGGACCATTTTATCGTGCGGGTATATGTCTTTCGTCATATAGGAGTCTTTTGTCATGCTATAGCTATTCCTGACTCGTACGAGTTTCTGCCTACACTGTGAAATGTCATACAAAAAATAGTGAGCTTTTTTAATGGTGCAAACATGAAAATTTGATTTGGCAATTGATGTATTTGGATTTGCGTGATGTTTAAGTTGTCTTATAGCGAATTTGAATGACTTTCTGATGCTTTATTGTTTGATTCTTGCAGGTTTGATTTCCACATGTTCTTTTGTGATCCATCTATCCTCCTATTATGAGGCTAGTTCATGAGTTATTCGATATAGATAGAGCACATATTGACTTGTGCGGGTTTAACAACCTTCTACAAATGCCAGATATCCATGTGAATCATGGGATGCTCACTACACTGGTTGAGAGATTCCATTCTGAGCATAACACGTTCCATTTACCAGTTGGGGAGATGACCATCACTCTAGAGGATGTTTCCAGGATATTGAGGATTCCATTTGCTGGGGATAAGGTTGATTACGATTCGACTCAACGTTCTAGTATATTAGCCTTGAGATGCATTTTCATGATGAGGACATCCTTGCGTGGGCTATCAGTTCGGATGATATGATGGCCAGGTACAGTGAGCAGTTTTGCTTGGCATGTGTCTTAGCAGGATTCATTGGTTGCTCTGTTATGCCGGAAAGGGGACAACAGGGTTTCTTATGCGGCTGGGCTAGGATGCTGGAGAGATTGGTGGATCATCCTGAGAGATTAGGATGGGGTTCATGTCTATTAGCCCACATGTATTGTGAGATGCATGAGGTTGTGTATAGGGAGGGGAAGAGCATGGCAGCAGGGGTCTTAGTTTTACAGATATGGGCCTAGGAGCATCTCCCAGTTTGCAGACTTGTTGTGGATGATGCCAGAGATCCACAACAATCGATAGTCTATAAATATTCTAGATATGTTACTCGGCCCTAGCTGGGCAAGATAGAGTACTAGAGAGGACATCTAGATGACCTGATTGTTGTTGTATGGAGACCATACAGGGGTCTCGAGCTTTGGGATGACTGGAGAGCTGTGTAGAGAGATATGTTCATGACTTGTCCTTTGATCGACAAATCTGTGATAGTTATTAAGCGATTTGTTGTATCTTGGTTCATGAGGCAGTATGGTAGGCCTTAGGGGATTTCACAGGAGTTCATCACCTACGCTGGCTATGCAGACAAGGAGAGACGACGATGGTCCCCTAGGTTTTCCTATGCTTTGAGCATGCAGGAATTGATAGGGATACAACACCTTTGGTGGGATTATCTGAATAATATTGCAGATGCAGGGGTATTGCCCCAGTACAGGGATTGGTTCTAGCAACATCCGTTCCCTAGGTTTACAGATCCAGTTGAGCAGGTGCCTCTCATAGAGGAGATTGAGGATGATGCCCCTGCAAAGGCACAGGGAGAGGCACAGGGAGAGAGATAAAGGTAGGGACAGAGAGCAAAGGCTCCTAGGCGGGCTGGTGGTGATCTTAGTGCGAGCAGCAGTAGGGGTACCAGCTGGGGGGAGACCGAGGCAAAGAGGAAAGGGCGGATCCCTTGGAGCTATTGGTGTGGGGGTTAGTGGTGCTAGGACAACAGAGGGTAGAGGAGAGGAGGAGTGAGCAACTCCTAGATTGTTGCGACAACAGAGGGATGAGCAGGGTGGAGATGGTGGCAGAGATGGAGGTAGAGATGGAGGCAGAGAGCCTATGAGGGAGCAAGGGGCAGCTGATGCAGCATGATCTATGAGATCGAGATTAGCAGGTCTACAATCATAGTTGACAGTGGCTTAGACATGGCTTGCAGAGTGAGACCGAAAGCTGGTGGAGCTCAGAGCAGAGCGAGACCATCAGCTAGTGGAGCTCAGAGCAGAGTGAGACCCATAGCTAGTGGAGCTCAGAGTAGAGCGAGACCGACAATTGGCTGAGGTGAGGGCAGAGCAAGATGCTCTTCAGTAGGAGGTTTTGCACCAGATGAGTCAGGTGACTATTTATGTTGCGGCATGTAGCATAGTAGTTCCTGTAGCACAACAAGTTGTCCCATATTCTCAATATATGACTCGATCTGAGGGAGCTCAGGCACCTAGGCAGGATGCTGGTCAGTAGGCTCCACCTCCTCCACCACCAAGCGATGAGGGAGAGGCAGAGAGATAGATTTTTGTAGCTCTTGGATTTTGTTATATACCCCATTTTTTTGTAGCCCATACAATTCTTTCTTCGATGGGAGATTGTATATGACAGTTATATCAATTGTACTTCGAGATATTGATGGTTATATATATGAGATCTTGGTTTGATTTCATTGTACTTGTGTTGATTGATTTATAAGATGTTTTTCTATTTGGTTTATTCTATATGCATGCATATTTGTTCAGTATGGATGTATGTAATGCAAAGGAATATGATTTGTTTATTTTGGTTTCTTTTCATATGCAAATAAATGATGAAAATGAGTAACTAGTAATGCAAATTTTATTTTATTTTTTCTATGCAATAAGATGAATGTAAATGAGTGTATGAATCTATATAAAATGCTTATGTATGAAACTAACATCTCAATACACAAGTACTCAATTAGAGAAATGATGAAATAGAGACCACTTAGTTGAGAAACGATGATACTTCAAGCTCTCATTCAGAAGATAAAGAGATCATTGTTATCATGCAGAAATCACTCGAAATGAAGAAAATGCAGAATGAATGCAACTTAAACTAGTCACTGGATTTGGAATGCTTAATATTCATCACTGAGCATTTTCAAACATAGTAGGCAGAATAGAGTTCCTTCCTTTTCATGTGCAATATTAATTATCTTGTCCACAATGACCCTTTTTTTTTTGTTCATATCCTTGGATAGATTACGCATGCATCTAGATTGAACATTTAAAGAAATTCCCTCAAAACAAACAAAGAAATGATGCCAACCTCCCTGTAGCATACGAATAAGTGGAGTCGAGGTATGTGTGGTGATTTCACCTTAATGTGAAGGCTCTTATCACAGACACCCAGCTGATTAGATGTTTCCAGATCATTAGAATCATTCCTACAAGCAGAAAGAAAAGAAAAATATTATGCCCCCAATCCTTTCTCCTCTTAGTCAAGATAAAATTTCTTGAGTTACTCAAAGGGAATAATAATAGAAAACCAATATAAAAGACAACACACAAAGAAAGGTTTCATGCATATCTCAAATTGTTTAATGATTGTTTTTAGTAATGTTGTTTTTCTTGTGTACTCGGTGATAAAACTCTTCAGTAGTCAGGAGATAGGTGACTGACTCAGATTGGACGACTGGGTATCACTTACAGAATGATGACTTGGTTAATACTACTTAGGACACGTAATTTTCTCAGTCGATTACCCTAAGACTAGGACATTGATCAGTTTCAAGCCACGAGGGTTCTAAAAGAGCCAGAATGTCACAAAAGTGACTAAAAGATATGTATAAGCAAAAGCGTAGATGCGACACTTCAGTACAAGAGATAAGACTAACTTGGACAAAATCTAGCAGCCATACTGATCTATGTCATTGTTTTGAGTTGTTCAGTGATAGAAATGTCTGGTTTTAAAGAGTAAGTACCCCGTATAAGACCGATCTGTCTAGTTTTGAGTGTACCCTTCCTTGTATATGACATGTTGATGTTTGATAGACTTTGATAGATTGATTAACAAGACATGAGATAAGTTTGATTGCAGACTTTGAGATTTTGTCTGTGGTTGATTTGGTTTGAAGGATAGTCTATGCTTTCTTGCTTTAGATTTTTAGTTTTTGATTTTGTGAGTTTTTGATTTTTAGGATTTTTTCAGGACATTTTATGATTTTTAGGATTTTTTTCAGGACCTTTTATTATTTTTTTTTAGAATTTTCTCAGCTATGCCCCTAGTATGCAGACCTATATGACATGATGATCTGTAGAATGCATATGGAGACAATGATTTTTTGATATAAACTATGTTAATGCAATATGCATGATGAAGATGCATTTCCTATTTGAACAAGGATGACCGTGTTTGTTTAGCACTTTGTAATACACCAATTGAATTGGAGGTACAAAACATTTCATAGATAAACGGTCAATCGATCCTTAAGGTCCCTTGGAATGTCCAAATTAACACACTTAGTGACTAGGATTTACAAATGGAGACGCATAAAATTTCCCCATTGATTCTTGAAACTTTGATCTTCTTTTGCCCATGTGAGTGCAAATGAGTTAATTCCCGCTCTTGTGTTCACTAAAGATCCTTAGCATCTTATATGACTAGCTATGTGGATTATTCTAACTTCAAAAGCATCCTGAATAGAGCCTCGCTGCCAGCAAGCTTTTAGAGCTCCGACGAGCTTATAGACTATAATTTCTTGAATATTGCTCTATTGCCAGTAGGCGTTCATAGCCTTGGTGGAGTTACTCACATGGTCCCATAGTCAAGCTTTTTGTCGCACTTGTATGCATAATATTTAGTTATATATCATTTCTCTTGCCTTGAGATGAATATTTGGCATAGCACTTTTTTTTTTCTTCTTGCCTTGACTTGTAAGTAATGAAACCTACTTGGGTGTGACAATTACAGCAGCAATGAAGTAGAATTTTAGATTTTTCACTAGTCATATGATCAACTAGGTGTCTAGAATGAATTAAGATTTTTTTAATGTGTTTGAGATATAGCAATTGATAGATTTTGGGTTAAATAGTGAAATCACTACCCAACCATAAATAAAGCGTTGTCATAGGGTAATGTTGAAAATGAATGACCTTATGACCTCAAGGACTTCATGTCTGAATATATAAGAAAGGAGATGACCCTTGTTTGTCGTGAATGAAAACAAATGATAAACGTGGACAATTGCCTTGTTTTATTAATGTTGCTATATGAAAATGCAGAAATTATATGAATGAGATGCATTTGAACAAGAAACTATATGTGATGCAGTGCTTTTAAGAAAATGATATGTAGTGCAGAAAGCAAATGCTAAACTAACCCAACCCTTAGATATGATATCATTTAATGTGCATGTTGTTCATAGGGTCAGGGAGTTTTGTGTAGGTAGTTCATTGGTCCAGCATAAAGATGGCTTTCAAAGAAGGGCTCAGCTAAGTGTACATGTCTAGCATCTCCAATGTTGATTTCCTTAGTTTTTTTTGGATTTTGTGATGAAACTAGGGTAAATCCTTATGCAAAGGATTGGATAAGGTGTATGGAAGGATGAAAATGAGGTATTGGATAATAGACCAGATGTTGAAAGTTTGGTGCATGAGCAAATGGAAACATTTGCGGGATCACCATTGGCACACATCTTGAGGGATGGTGGATTGATGGAGGAAAAGTGGATCTTAGATTTTGAGATTTGGATGGAGGAACAACCAAGGATTTTGGGGCATAAAGATCCAAAATGGATGAAGGTGGTGATGGAGAAATAGATTTGGAAGGTTTGGATGGAGGAACAACAATCTTGGCTGTTGATTTGGATTTTTCTTTATACATTTGTGCTTCAAGGAGACCCTTAGGGATCCACATGGTTTTTGATTTTTCATGCTTTTGTAGTTTCTTGGAACACATTGCTTCTACAAGTGCCTTAGGAACCCATATAGCTTTTGTTTTTGCTTTCTTTTTCTCAGTGAGCCTTTGTGTCTTTCTAGATGGATGGAAGGTACATGAATATGTACACCTTTGTTGATCTTGCACAAGGGATGAAAGAATATAGGGTCCTAAAATGGATGGAAGAGGTGAAGGGGAAGAAATATACCTAGATTTTGGTTTAGTAGGGATACCACCATCTTGAGGAATGTCCCTGAGGCCATGACCCTTAATATTTTCTTTAACATGGACGAATTCTTGCTTGTGAAGGTCTACCCCTTTACGTTTATAAATATTTTGACTTGTAGGATCATGAAAGGGCTTTGTAGGCATGATGGATCCTTGAGGTGAACATGGAGGATTATGACAAGGAGATGAGGGTATAATTTGATCTTGACATGGAAGAGGACTATTGGATAGAGTATTTGACTCTTCATTTTGAATAGGATCATTTGAAAAGGTAGAAGGGGCATCATGATCTTTCTTAGGAAGTATGCTTTTCTCTTGAGATGGAAGGGGATCATCTTGGAAGGAATAGAAAGTTATAATGGGATCCTCATGGGATTCTAGGGAGGTAATATCTTTTTCAACCATTGGAAGGGTTGGCCCTTGAGATAGCCCTTGAGGGTCAACATGAAAAGTTTCATCATTAGGTTCATTATTTGAGGGATATGATATGGATTGTTGTTGAGAAGCCTTACAAGATAGCGGCATCATGGAAGAGATGTAGGCTACATGTGGGCCATTGCTAGACACAGGTTCATCATTTTGATCATGCTTGGTAATGACATCTAGTTTCTCCTTAGGTGAATTTTTAGAATCTTCAATTTCAATAACACCCTCATCAAGGAGGTCTTGAATTTTATGTTTTGATTCCATACACATTGAAGTCTTATGTTTGTTATGCCTATGGTATGCATAATATTTACTCAAAACTTCACATCCCCACGTGGTCTTTTTAGGTAATAAGATAAGATTGTTCTTAAGAAGCTCTTCCAAAGCCGACTCAATAGATTGCCCCAAAGGTGTAAACCGTCTATCTAGGGAATAGATGTCTTTCTGTCTTGGTGAAGGTGTCTTGTGATATTGTATGAGATTTAACTTTTGATTTTCAATTACTTTATGTTCCATCTTATGTAATTGTTTTAGCATTTCTTGAAGTCTAGTGTTCTTAATATCATGAATTTTCATCTCAAGAGGAGTCATTGAATCTTTTTGTTGGGCTTGAATGTCATATATTTCTTTCTTGAGATCTTGAATTGGTTGAGCCAAGGTAGTCATGGGCTTCTTACTTTTTAAAGAATTTCTAGAAGAGCTTCTGGTTTGAATAGGCATTTTTATTGATTGATGTGACCTAGAGTTGTTTGTGATGCAGAAGTCAAGATCAAATTTGGAGCTAGTTGTTGGTTTAACGTAGTGATTGAGAGAAGCAACTAAGATTTATTCTGGTTTCAAGAAAGATCTATCCCATGTAAGACGTAATCTAAGTTACCTAGTTTGATTTGAGAGAAGTGACTAAGACTCAGTTTGGTTTCAGGAACGATCTATCATGTATAAGACATTATCTAAGTAACTTAAGTTTGATAAATGGTTGATTGAACTAGCTGAAAGATGATCGACAAAATCGTGCAACACAATGACATAAGTACACTGTTTAGATTTGTTTATGCTCAGGATGATGATAACTAGTTTTATGCTCACTGTAGACTATTTTTAGGCAATTTTGACTGTTCTGGACTGACAAAATTGAGGATTTTTACGACAGGGTTTACAAGACCAGATGACAGTTTAATAGCTTCAGGACGATGAAAACAATATTTCGTACGAGTTGTTGTCTAGGTTCGCATGACAGATGGGTATACCTCATATGACAAACTGATGAATGTAATGGTTTTTTCGTACGACACAAGATCAAGACTCAGACAATACTTCCCTAAGAAGGATGATAATTTATCAGATTTCGTACAACACAGAATTTAGGGACAGATGACAAACTATAAGACTTGATGATTTTTTGTACGACAAAAGTTATGTCGCAGGACGATAAATTAGAAGACTCATACAACAGTTTACTGGACAAAGACAAAATTTCTGACAGACAGAGTTTTTAATGACTGACGATGACCAGTTTTGAGATGGACTGAGTTTTTGGACATCTGAGATAGATTAGTTTGCAACACAGACAAAGTTTTCACTAAGATAGACTAGTTTTTGACACAGACAAAGTCTTGACTAAGATAGACTAGTTTTTGACACGGACAAAGTTTGACCAAGATAGACTAGTTTTTGACACAAACAAAGTTTTGACTAAGATAGACTAGTTTTTGACACAGACAGAGTTTTGACTACTGAGTTGTTTATTGTTTTCTCCAGTTTTGGTATTTCAGTTTCAGTTTGAGGGATGAAAACATAGTAAACATGCAATATGTATAATGACTCCAATCACAACACGCTAACCCTATGGAAATTGGTGAGAGAAGAAAACCTTTGTTTGCTGACTTAGGTACACACCTAATAGCTAATCAGAATATGGCCGCTGAGTCTCACACAATGGATTCTCAATGCCGTATTAGCCGACTCCAAATGCTAATGGGGGCATGATATGGCAAGTGTCTTGGGAGAGTTACTATCTCTCTTGCACAAAGATTATCCTCCCTTTCGGAGGTGAACCAGGTAGCTTTGAATTTTAATTGGAACTAGTAAGGGATCTGTTTGGTGCATTGGGGTATAAACTCAATTAAGAGGTCTCCCAGCCTTGAAAACCAAGGTTTAATATACCCGAAGGTATAGAGGAGAGTTATTCCCGAGCACTGTCATTGACTTGATTTTCATTAAATCACATTTATTTTATAGTGGGTTGGAGTACTTGGCGTTTAGCCATTCCCACTTGGGTGATTCCCCTCTCACCGGCCCTAATGGCTTTGGCCTTATAGGCTCCTCGGGAGGGAAGACCCGCTAAAGTTATACAAATCTCATACCTAGAAAAAGCCTCAAGGGTCTGGATTTTTGATTGTCTATGCAGACAAGAGCATACTTTCCTACCTCTCAGAATTTTCTTAAAACATGAAAGACAGATTTGTTCATTAACCAGATAGCAAGTTAGGTGCCTAAAAAAATAAATTTTTTGAATACACAATGTTTGATCGAATCTCCTCAGGCAACCTACAAAGACAACGAATCAGTAGTCATATTGTCTTTGTTTGATAAGCATATTCTTCGACAAGCATTTTGTAAAAATTGATTAGGTTGTGAAAATTTCTCAGACAAATGAACAACAAGCCAGGGTCAGTGTTAGTATGATAAAAATTGAATGAAAAAACCCGAAATTTGCTTTTAACCCAGAAACACAGAATACCGTACGATGATTCTCACCGAGTCGTACGATAATTCATACAAGATCGTACGATATTTGCAGTTTGTCATTTGGTAGAGTGGGAAAACTCGTACGATAATTCACAGTAACTGTATGGATGAAAATCTGAAAAATAAAATAAAAAAAAGTTAGTCTTCGAGGCCGAAAGATGTAGTCTTCTGCCCCACACTTATTCGCTCAACGTGTCTTGATCCATCAAGTTCAAGATTGATTTTGTCTTCACTCCCTGCATCTATTTCAATCAAGTTCTAGATCGGTAAGATCCGCTTCTTGATCAATCAAGTTCAAGTTCGGTATCTTTTCTCTTCATCAGTCCTAGTTCAATCAAGTTCGGGATCGGTATCGCTTTAATCAACTCTGTTCAGCTTCATCGCTCCAAATTAAGCTAAACACCTCGCTCTTCATCTGGTTCGTGATCAATCAAGTTCAAAACTGGTATCTCCTAGACATCAACTATTATTTGAACCAACGTGCTGCTCGCACATTAATTCAAAGAGGGGCAAATGTAATACCCTAAAATTGGTCACCTAAACCATGGGCCCCTAATTTTGACAACATCACCAAGGTCCTGACCAAAGGCAATTAATCAACTTTGAGCACATAATTAATTAATTCTTCAATCATCAAATGTCACATGGCAAGTGAATTATTGTATATTAATTAAATATTTATTTAATTAATTAAATCATTCCAAGAAAATCATTTTGATCAATTATCCTATTTAATTTATTAAATATCCTAGCATATTTAATTAATTAATAAATTTGCCATTTAATAAATGTGCTTTTTCTTGATCTCTCTTGTGATTCTCTATAAATTCAGCCTTCACCTCTCATTCAAAACACCCTAGAGATTTATTGTTATTGTACAGTTTTTGCTCTGGAGTCATTGAAGATATTGTGCTTGCTTTTTGAGATTATTGCATCTTAGTTTAGCTTTTTGCATATTTAGTTCAATTATGATTGCTTGAATTCATATAACTTACTATTCATCCATCTAGCATAATTTTGCATCCATTTAGCTTAATATCATGCTCATATAGATTAAATCCTTTGTCTTGGTGTAGTCTAGTCACTGGTATTTCTTATACAAATCTGAGAGCAAGTCTATACTCGCATCTTTTAGAAGGAAATTGGTCGATTTGTTATGGTTTTATTATTCATGCTTATATCTATCTAACCATACATGTAATGACTTAATTGAAGTGTTGTGTCTTACAGCTTGCAGATACTTATTTCACTTTTTCACACACATATTTAATAAATTAATAAATTTTCCATTTGATAATAAAAAAGGATTTAATTTATCATAAAAGAGGAAATGTGTGTGTGAAAAGTGGAATAAGTATTTGTAAGCTGTAAGACACAACACTTCAATTAAGTCATTACATGTATGGTTAGACAAATATAAGCATGAATAATAAAACCATAACAAATCGACCAATTGCCTTCTAAAAGATGCAAGTATAGACTTGCTCTCATATTTGTATAAGCAATACCAGTGACTAGACTACACCAAGACGAAGGATTTAATCTATATGAGCATGATATTAAGCTAAATGGATGCAAAATTATGCTAGATGGATGAATAGTAAGCTATATGAATTCAAGCAATCATAATTGAACTAAATATGCAAAAAGCTAAACTAAGATGCAATAATCTCAAAAAGCAAGCACAATATCTTCAATGACTCCAGAGAAAAAACTGTATAATAACAATAAATCTCCAGGGTGTTTTGAATGAGAGATGAAGGCTGAATTTATAGAGAATCACAAGAGAGATCAAGAAAAAGCACAATTTAGGATAATTGAAATAATTGAGAGATCAAATTTAGTTAACCTTGAGATAAATTCCAATTATAGTTTGATTGAAATGCATTCAGATTATAAGTTCAAGTTTGCATTAGAGATAAAATTCAATTAATTCCATGCACTTGGTAATTCTATGCAATTCTTTGATTTATTCAAGAAAAGAGTTTTTTCAATGCAACTGAACTTCTTTTCTCAAAAGATTTGAGTTCCAATTTTAGAGAATGATTAATAAATCATTTTAATTGCTTGTTTGATTTCAAGTTCTCAATTTAGAAGAAAGAAATAATATCTCAAGTTTGATTTCTTTCTCAATTCAATTCTTATATTTTATTTTCAATTTAACTCTTGCTTTGTGATATTGATTCCTCTTTTGTAATAAATTAATTCTTTTTTTAATGAGTAATGGCAAATTTATTAATTAATTAAATATGCTAGGACATTTATTAAGTGGAGAGTTTTCCATACTAATATGATCAGATTAGGAGGAATCATGAGCTATTTGTGATGTCTTCAAATACTTTGGATATGGGGCTTCATTAGTTACTTCCTTTTTATCAGAATTCTCATTTTTCTCCTAGGATTCTTCACTTGTCTCCTCCTCCTTGTCCAAAGCACCAAGCTTTGAAGGAATGTTGTGTTTTCCTAGTTGAATATAATCTTCTATTACATTCAAAGTAGGAGGATTAGAATCAAAATTGAATGATTGTTGAGGATGATTGTTCTTGGGATTTGGAATAGGTTGAGTTAGAATTTGAGGTTGATTCACCTGTTCATTAGTAATATTTGGTCCTGTGATAAGAGGTGGAGGTTGTCCCCAAGGTCATTTTGGACCTTGATTTTGCTATGGTTGAAATTGAGATTGATTTTGTTGCCATGACTATGGATTAGGCTGCCACTGTGGTTGATTCCATTATGGTTGGTTCTGCTACCATTGTGGTTGATTCCATTGTGGAATAACCCCCTTTGGAGGTCCCCATGATGTAGGAGGTGGATGCATTTGATATGAAGGGTTCCATTGATTAGCATTTTGCCACTTTTTTGAATTCCAATTATTCCTGGGACCAAATTTTCTTGAATAGGCATTAAACCTTGAATTCTGAAATCTTTTTCCAACACAATTAAGCTCTTCTTCTACCGTAGGAGGTTTATTCAAATGATTTTTAATCTCCGGTAAAATATTGCAAGAGCTAGTTGCATGATTCTTTTCACAAATTTCACAAATATCTACTTGATTTAATAGACATTCCCTTAAAAGATGTTTTCCCCTACATTTGGAACATTAAATGGCTAAGGGCTTAGTGTTTTTCTTGTCTACTTGAGTATTAAGATGGAGGAGTATATTAGTTTTCAGGTTTGCTAATTCCTCCATTACTTGTGATACATCAAGCCCTAAAGCTTTGTTTCTTCTAGAATCTCTAGTCCCAACTCTAGTCCTGGAGTAATTTCTACATATACCAATAATTTCTTCCAAAGTAATTTGATTGATATTTCCTTTTCCCATTAACTTCAAAGATTCTCTAGACTCATCATCAATTCCTCACAACAAAATTGTTTGACTGATATCATCATTGAGTCCTTCAACACATCTTTTGTATAAAAACATAAACCTATCAACATAATCCTCTAAAGTCTCATATTCCAGTTTCTTCATTCGAAATAATTCACCCTTTCTATCTCGTACTCAACAATAATCTTGGTATTTATCCAAGACTACAATTTCAATCTCCTTCCATGTTGAGATAGAACCAACTCGTAAACCCTTAAACCATCTTAATGTTGATTCTTTTAAGGTAGAAGGAAATAACTTCAACTTTTGGTTATCAGATGTGTAGTCATAGGTTTGACAAAGGACTTTAAATTCAAAAATAAATTGATCAGGATCTTCAGAAGTTTTTCCTCTAAAAGTTGGTAATACTCAGGGTGAAATATTTTTCATAGGAGACTCATGATCTCCTACATTGAAATTAATAAGATATGAAAATGTCCTATTGGGTGGGGGATCTTCAGCAGCTACATGATCACCCATTTCTTCTTGTTGTTATTGTTTGAATTGTTCAACTTGTTCTTCAAAATTGTTTTGTCATTTTTCTTGCAATTGATTAAGATTGTAATATCTTGGAAGAAATATTCCAAATTGATCTCTAGATCTTATCATTAATTGCTCAACTCTTTTCTTATCAACACTGAGGTTTTAACTTTGGTATTCATATCTTTTAGTCACCGACAATGGCGCCAAAAATGGTGGGAAAGGTCGTTGATGTCACAACTTCCACCATTTAATTTCTTTTTAATATCAAACTGGGTGTGTCTTAAAGCTATATGTGATAAGGATTTGGTTTAAAGTTGGGGGGGGGGGGTTCATTGTAAAACAGTGACTTAGGTTCGGTCATGCTCCATCAGGAGCTCTCAAGATCTCTTTTCTACGACTAAATTTGAAGTCTAAAAATATTCTACAAGTCTAAGTTAAAGAATCTATAACTAACCTAAGGAATATTCTGACTCTTGTATCAAGAGTTGAATAGGATAAGATCAAGACTCATTCATGAAATTATCTACTTTAAAACTAAAACAAACACTAATTTCCTATTAATTCAAATCTTAAGTTATATGTTGAAAAGTAAATCTATTATACATTTGCATGAAACATAATCTATTTTACACTTGTAGAATTCAAAACCTATTCTATAAAACAATGAAACAACTAAATTCCATGAGTTAGTCTGATAAAATATCTGTTCCAATATTGATTCCAAATTTCATCATCTCCATTAGTTACTATGAAAGCAAAATACATGACTGAATGAAATTAAGCAAAACTACAAAACTACGAGTTTTAATAGTACATCCTTTCACTAAGGTACCTTAACATGAAAATGAATAATTATAATTTCTTTTACAATCAATTTCATCTACTCAAAATTATCACAAATGAATAGAACATAATGTAATGACATCCATGCACACACAAAAAAAGGAAATTTAAACAAAGATCACCTCCCTTTGGTCAAGCGGGCCCTGCTCTTCCTCCTGTGGGATCCGAAACATGACTATTCATGGATCAACTTCAAATCTTGATTGAAATAAAATTCCAAAAGGAAGTAGAACAAGTTTGCGGATTACAAAATATGAGACTCTAAATTGTTGGCTAAGTTCTAGACTATCTGACTAACTAGCTAGCTTTCACAAGAAAGCAATGGGCTATTTATACATATCCTTATTTTGATTCAAAAATAAAGTTACCCGCTTAAAATAGACTAACAACTAAAAACCGAACTAAAGAAGACTTAACACCACATAAATAACTTCAGATTGAAGTTAAAGTTCATGGAAACAACCAATAAAATAGACTCAGAGGAGATCAAGGAAATCTCTCTAGATGGAATGATCAAGACTGTTCATCATTCACACGGTGGTCGAAATGGACTTCAAAACTCTTTGAATACTTGTTAGATTCAAACACATTTGAAAATGCATTCAGGAAAATAGAACAAAACACAAAGGTAATCATTCTGAACATTCGGCCATTCCTCTATATTAATAAGCAAAAAGTGAATCATTTAATCACAAGATATTACTTCTAATATACTTCTTGATTATCAGAATATAATAGTAGAAAAGAGTAAATATGCATGCATTATATCTACCGCCAGGCATAATAGTTCATAAAATATTAAAAGTTCTAAGTAGAAAGGATAATTAAAAGTAACATCATTAATCCTCATCACCAAACTTCATGGGCTTATCACTGAAGACCCACACACCTTCCTTTTTGAGTTTGACGTCCTATGTCATATTTATGACTATACCATACACTCCCATAAGTTGAAATTTATCCCTGCAACTCTTAAGGACTTTGCCCTGAGATGGTTCATGGGCTTGGAAAGAGATGTAGTGACAAATTGGGATTCCATGGAAAAGTTATTGAAGAAATACAAATATTTTTTCAGAGGAGGAGATTTATGTGGAGATGATATTTTTAGGGTGACTCAGAAGGAAGATGAGCCATTATAAGATTATGTAGAATGTCTCCTTTATAGTTTGGAAAAATTTAAGCATAACTAGTTACAAGTTGATTCCCTTAAGCATGTCTTCCTTAGATGGATTGATGAATATTGCTTGGATGCATTGAACTTAATGGCATGAGAAGATAATACTTAGGCTCCTTGGGATGATATATGTCAACTTCCAAGAAACTATTCCAAGTCAACTATGAAGAAGACCTGAGGCATAATAGCATTAACATCTAAATTAGTTGTAGCAGTTTCACAAGTAGAAATCAACAACCTACTCTCAGACATGAAGTGGGATAACATTAATCATATCACTACTCAAATGGATGCATCACAAGTAAGGAGGAAACTAGAAGAGGAAAACAACATTCTCTGTAAATATTTCTCGCATTATTGTTACAAGAAAAAGGATTGTAAATGTAAACAAGTTGCAAACATAGATGACAAACCTGATTTCAAAACTTTGTAAGATGAAGATGACAAAGTTGTCTACCTTGCCTAGGAGAAACCATGGAACCAAATGCCATGTATGTCTTAGGATCCATTGTCCTACAATACATGTTACAACATATTTAATCAATGTCAAAACCAACCTGCTCCTAGATGGATGAACCCTAGGCTAGTACTACAAAACACTCTGTTAGGACCCAGAAGCAACTGAGAGGGGGGGGAGTGAATCAGTTGTCTATTAATTTCAACCCAAATATACTTTAACCAAACTTGATACTTAATACCGGTAAACCAAACTTAATGCCGACAGACAGATTTACAGTTAATAATAGTACCGGTGAAACTTAATGCATGAAATAGAAAGAGAAACAATATCCACAACACAACACAGAGATTTGTACGTGGAAACCCTATAAGGGGAAAAACCACGGTGGGAAACCTTACCCACAATCAAATGATAATACAGTAGATAGTATGTGTATACAAATGGGGTTTGCACATGCACATAGGCCAGCTACCTAGAGCTCACTCCTCAATCACAAAATGAGAGTCACACTGACTACAATTGGATGATTAAATCCAATGATAATGTACTGCTCAAAGTAGCATCTCCAATGTTGGATTCAGTACTGGTTAAGCTTTGATTGTCTCCTTCAAATCTTCCTTGAATCTTCAAATGATTTTTGCATGAGTAACTCTACTTATATTCGCATATACTGAATATCACAACCTTATAATACCTTATCTCATCTCCTATCCTATATCAATCTCACAATTGAGATCTTACATATATACCAAAACCTAAGACCAAATGTGTAGGTTGGCTTACTAAGAATAATATAATAAAATCTATTACAAGTAAGTCAAAATGTGATGCATCATGTCGGCTCAACAATAATATTAATTGATTAAACCATCTCCATAACGTGTCATGCTGATCTGGAATAGATAACGCTTGCCGGTCCACAACCTAGACCAATTTGCTAGTAACAGCAAATATGTCAACTTGATTAGACCAATAACCAAATCTCCAAAACCAAGTGTCCAAACCATGTCTTAAACATAACCAAATGATCTTCAAATGATAACAAGTCATACTTAGTGCCGATGAACAATATAACCTGCCGGTGAACTAGATACCGGTGACTGTGCATAAGTCACTGAACTTGCCGGTGAACATAACCAAAGATCTCTAGAAGGATAAGTGTTGAAAAGTGTTGACATCAATGACAAAACCAATGCAAGATATCCATAATACCAACAATCTCCCCCTTTGGCATTGATGACAACACAAGATGGAAAAACCATCTAAGTGCCAAAGCAAAGATGCCAAAAACCAAAAACCAACAATCTTCAGAGTAGATCAATACTAGAAATCAAAAATACAAATCATCTCTGCATTTGTATAAGCACTCCCCCAATGAATAATCTCTCCCCAAAGGACAATGTGTTTTTCCATAGATATATCTCCCCCTTTGACATCAAATGCCAAAGCAAAATAAATACCAGATACAACCAATTCATAGAACCAATTACAAATACCAACAATCAAGTGTCCAAATCATCATGTCTTCGACATAACCAAATGATCTCCAGATGATAACAAGTCATCCTTAGTGCCGGTGAACAATATAACCTGTCGGTGAACCAGATACCAGTGACTCTGCATAAGTCACTGAACTTGCCAGTGAACATAACCAAAGATCTCCAGAAGGATAAGTGTTGAAACCATTTCAAGCTCAAAATCAATACCTAATTTGTAGATTTCTTAGCCAAATTGGCAACAAGAACCATGTGTTAGTTAGATGGGAAAGGGGGGTGAATCAGATAAACTCACAATACAATGTTCTAATCGGATTCAACCTTGGTAGAACTTACTTGATATGCAACTATGACTGTAAATCATTCAAACTCATAAACTGATAAACTTGAAACATCAAACACATTTAACACCAGATTTAACGTGGAAACCCAATAGGGAAAAACCACTGTGGGATTTTAGACCCACAAAGAAAATATACTCTTCTAGAGTATGCTCGGTTAAAAGCCAATCCTGTTAAAGATTACATAAACACATTGCTAGATGTGACCCGGTCAAGGGATTTCCCTCAGATTTATCAGAATCTTGCACTTTGTTAGAAGTGATCTTGTCAAAGGATTTCAAACACTCAATTAGAATGTTACCTTGCTAGAGGATTTACAAATAAGACTGTGAGGTCCACTCGGTTAAGAGATTTCCTGTCACTTACAAAATAAATAATAGTAATAAAATATATCTGTAACTTCACATCTGAAATGTTAAAGCAGACTCTATGTGCTCAAAATAATCTTGTCATAAGACTTATCTTCCTCCTTTCTAGGCTTCTCAGTCTGTTCTTCAATCAGATCTTCAATCTTAAGTACTCGGTAATCACCTCAGTAGCATCACTGCTCTTCTATTTGCCCGCATTCATTGTTCATCAACTTTTCCTTATTTATAAGAAATTCCTAACTGCTTAATCTTCTTAATCACATTTCCCATGATTAATCTTAGCCATCAGATCTTCAAACTTGACTAGGTTCATTGAATCCTTCGAACTGAAAAACATTTTATCTTGCCTTGAAACTTGTATTCCTTCCTTGGTACTTGTGATCGGTTATGACTGTTCAATCTGTGTTGTAGATCTAACTCTTGAATTTCCATTGCCGTTGATCCTTAACAAACTTCTTGCATGACATTCCAATCTTCTATAAATCTCCAGCTCATTGGCATCCTTCATTTAATAATGTATTTATTCATCCAATGCATTATGTTACTACTCGGTTGATACTTAGTAAATATTGAAATTTACTTGGTAGACGTTCTGTATTCGTCTCAGTAACTATCTTGGTAGCTTTGCTTGCTGACAACACTTGGTAACTTCTTTCTTCTTTAACCGACACTGATAATCTTGGTGTTTACCGACTAGCTCCTTGCTCGGTAAAAATAGTATCAAACCTTTACTCATTTTGTTGCATGAAATATTTTCTCCTTCTTATTCAGTCTTTGAATACACATATATAGGATATCAAAACAATCAAAATATCATAATCTCATCACTGTCTAACTTGGTAATAGTTGCCCATTGAATAACTAATTACTCCCCTTCATTTGCACATTCTTTCTGTGTCACTTACCGACATCTTTATACTCATCAAAACTTAATCTTTAAGATATGGCAACATCATACTGAATCAGAAAATCAATTGCTTGACATCAATGACAAAATAATATTATTAAGATAGTAATCATCCTTTATCAATTATATCATCAATCTCCAACAACCTTCTCAATATCATCTTACCAAAAAACTTAATGTAATGCCAACAATCTCCCCCTTTGGCATTGATGGCAATACCAACTTGATTTATTCCAATTGATTTGAACTGCTCTTATTCTTCTCTTGTAATCTTCTCCCCTTGTCATTATTCTTCTCCCCCTTTGACAACAATGCCAAAAGTAAAACCGATCGATGATTACTTCCCCTGTGAAGTAATTTCCTTGCTATTAAAACATATAAAAATGTATCATCTTAGTCTCGGTCAGAGTAACTTGTCTTCATTCACTATTTCATGCACAACTTTAGACAACATCCTAAAGTGTGTAAATCAACATCAACTCACAAATAGTATTTTGTAGAGTCATAGAATTGATGCTTTCACTGAACTCTGTCAGTGAGTACTAGATAGGGGTAGGACCCCTAACTTACTTCTGAGATACTCAAAAGTGTCCCTTGGCAGTGGCTTTGTGAAGATGTCTTCTATTTGTTCCTTTGTGCTAACATATTCCAGCACAACTTTCTTTTCTTGAACTTCTTCTCTTAGATAATGATACTTTATAGAGATATGCTTTGTCTTAGAGTGCTTTACCGGATTCTTTGAAATGTTAATAGCACTTGTATTATCACAAAATATAGTTATTGGCTCAATAACTGTCTCATTCATACCTTCCAACAATTGTTTGATCCATGCTATATTGGTACAATTCAATGCTGTAGTGACATATTTAGCTTTAGCTATTGACTGTGAAATGCATCCTTGTTTCTTGCTAAGCCAACTCACTAGTCTTTCTCCCAAAAAGAAAGCTCCACCACTTGTGCTTTTCCTGTCATCAATATTTCCTACCCAATCAGCATCAATATAGACTTTTAAGTCAAAATCATTCCTCTTTTTATATAGTAAACCATAATCTTTAGTGCCTATCAAGTATCTGAAAGTTCTCTTGATTGTTGTCATATGGGTTTCTTTGGGATCTGCAAAAAATCTTGCAGTTATACCTACTACATGTGCTATATCAGGCTTGTTGTGAACTACATATTACAAATTTCCAATCATAGATTGGTAAAGTGTCTCATCAACAGATGTAGATTCATCATTCTTTGATAGTTTACAATTAGTAGTCATAGGAGTACTTACAGGTTTAGAATCCTCCATTCCAATTTTCTTCAAGATTTCCTTTATATACTTGGATTGAGTAATGAAAATCCCATTTTTCATTTGCAGTATCTATAAACCTATAAAATACTTTATTTCATGGATTAATGACATCTCAAATTCTTTGCACATTTCATTTCCAAAGTTCTTACATAAAGAATCATTTCCACAAAAAATAATATCAAATATGGCTGAAATTAGTATTCCGTTATCCTCATCATTCTTCATATACATGTTGCTGTTTTCACTAGTCCTCATAAATCCAATCTTTATTAAGTAGGAGTGCAACCTTTCATACCATGCTCTAGGTGCTTGCTTTAGGCCATATAAAGCTTTGTTCAACTTACATACCTGATCTTTATTCTTCTCTTCAATAAATCCTTTAGGCTGTTCAATATAAACTTCTTCTTCTAGTATACCATTCAAAAATGCAGATTTAACATCCATTTGATATACCTTGAAATTTTTGTAAGTAGCATATGCCAACAATGTTCTCACTCCCTCAAGTCTTGCCACAGGTGCAAAAGTCTCACCATATTCTATTCCTTCTTCTTGAGCCTAACCTTTACAAACTAGCCTTGCTTTATTCCAAATGACCTCACCTTTTTCATTTAGCTTATTTTTGAAAATCCACTTTGTACCGATTACATTTTTCTCTTTTGGTCTTGGGACCAGTGTCCATGTTTTATTTTTCTTGATTTGTTCAATCTCTTCTGTCATAGCATTCACCCAATCTTCATTGCTTAATGCCTCTTTTACTATCCTCGGTTGAAACTCAGATATCAGACATGTGTTCTGTCTCAGATTGTTCCTTGTCATCATTGGATCATCCTTATCTCCTATAATCTGGCTTTATGAATGATTTCTTCTGACATATTTTGCTAATATAGGCTCAGTAGGCTCTGTATGATCTTCTTCATCACTCGATAACTGAGTATTTTCTTCATCGGCTTTCTCGGTAAAACTTCTCAGTTGTACATATACAAACTCTTCATAATATTTTGGTTCTTTGGAGTTTCCTTCATCATTCCTTTTTGCAAATTCATCAATTTTCACATTTGCTCTTTCCATTATTTTTTTAGATGATTTGATCAGACATTTAAATGCTTTACTCCTAGAGGAATAACCAAGAAATGTTCCTTCCTCGCTTTTCTGATCAAATTTTCCATTTCTATCATCTTTGTGAACATAACATCTACTTCCAAATATTTTAAAATAAGTTACATTTGGTTTCTTGTCATACCAGATTTCATATGGTGTCTTCATAGTTCCTTTCTTCAGTTGTACATAGTTCAGGGTGTAAACTGCAATGCTTATTGCTTCTCTCCAAAATATTTGAGGTACTCTCTTCTCTATCATCAAAGTTCTGGCACAATCTACAATTGATCTGTTTCTTCTTTCAACTATCCCATTTTGCCGTGGTGTTCTCGGTGCAAATACTTGTCTCTTTATACCATGATCATTGCAAAATAAGTTAAATTCATTTGAAATGAATTCTCCTCTATCAGATCTTAGACATTTCAACTGTCTTCCTGTTTCTTTTTCAACTGTTGCCTTATACCATTTGAACATTTGAAAGGCTTATGATTTCTCTTTTAAAAACATAATTGACATCATCCTCAAGTAATCATCCACAAATAATATGAAGTATTTATCACCATAATAACTTTGAACTTTCATAGGACCACAAAGATCAGTGTGTACAAGATCTAAAATTCCTTTAGAACTATAAGAATTACTTGTAATGCTTGATTTTTATCATCTTATGCATCTAGCATCCTCAGCATATTGCATTCACAGGTTTTTCCAAGCTCGGTAGACCTCTTACTCGATGCTTCTTACTTATTTTGATCAGGTTATCAAAATTGACATGACAAAACCTTTTATGCCATAACCAGGTATCTTCTATTTTTGCATACAGACAATCGTTCCGAGTTGAGTCAAGATGAAATGTATTACCTCTTGTTTGAGTCCTGGTAGCAGCCAACTTTCCATGTTTGTCATGAACTTTGACAATCCCTTTTTGAAATTCTATTCGGTATCCTGTATTGTTTAGCTGTGCTACACTCAACAAATTGTATTTCAGACCTTCAACCCAATATACATCATCACATTTAGCATTGTCAAGAAGTGTGATGGAAATTTTACCTTTCATAGGACATGGTGCATCATTATCAAATCTTACATAACCTCCATCATAATCTTCAAATTTAACAAACTTGTGTTTATTACCTGTCATGTGATGTGAACATCCACTATCTATGATCCAAGAATCATTATTATTTATGTGTGATATTAAGGCTTTTTCTTCATACTTTTCTTCATCTGATCCATCTTTGATAGCCACATATACAACTTCCTCTGTCTCAATCCCATCAAATTTATCATCATTGGATTCCTCATCAGCTACTAGGCATGTCTTTCTGTCTCTCCTTCTGAAGTCTCGGTGCCCTCTGTATTGGTTGTCTTTCTGTCTGTCATTTCGGTATTCTCTCTTTTCACTAGATTCTTTGTCAGGACAGTTAGAAGCCATATATCCAATTTTATCACAGTTAAAACATTTCAAAGGTAACTTTCCTTTATACTTACCTTTGCCTCTCGGTAACCTTCTGACCAATAATGCTTCAAACTCTTCTTGCTTTCTGATTTCCTCATATAGTTTGTGCACTTCTTCCATGTTTTTGCTAAATCTCTCACTTGCTCCACTATGATTTCCTTTAGCATACTTATACATTCTATCATTGTAATCATTAGATTCATCAAGATGAAAAGAACTGAATGCAGATTCAACTTTGTTAACTGAAGACCCATTGTTATCAAAATTACTCAACTCAAAAGCATGTAGGTTACCGATAGTAGCATCCAAAGAGACTGGCATGTTTGGTACAGACCTTAATTCATTAATTGCAGATACTGGAATGGCATAAGGAGGTTAAAGTGTTCTCAGCAACTTACTTGTTACATCCTTTTCTTCAATAGTTCCTCCTGCTCCTTTGATTTGATTGATAGTTTCCTTTAACCTTGTATTGTATTGGATTATGTTCTCACCTTCATTCATTCTCATGGATTCAAGTTGTCCTCTTAGACTATCTACTTTTTCTCTTTGAACATGTTCATCACCACCATACATAGATATAAGCTTATTCCACATAGCTTTGGCATCATTACAATCTTCTAGATCATTAAACTCTGAGTCGGTCAATGCTGATGTTATTTCAATCATTGCTTGAATATGTTCTTGCTTTGCCTTCATCTCTTCCATTGTCATCGAGTAGGTGGTAGGTGCAGTGTAATCATTCTCCATATAATATGTTGCATATTCTCCAATTCCCCCGATAAGTGCAGCTTCATCCTTTTTTGCCATGTGGAGAAACTTGACTTGTTCAACTTTGGTGCATCCCTTTTATACATCTTCGGATCTTGCCTCAAGTTCCTTTAAACTTTTCTTTCGGAGTTCTATCTTTGATACCAATTGTTAGTTAGATGAGAGGGAGGGGGGTGAATCAGATAAACTCACAATACAATGTTTTAATCAGATTCAACCTTGGTAGAACTTACTTGATATGCAACTATGACTGTAAATCATTCAAACTCATAAACTGATAAACTTGAAACATCAAAACACATTTAACACTAGATTTAACATGGAAACCCAAATAGGGAAAAACCATTGTGGGATTTCGGACCCACAAAGAAAATATACTCTTCTAGAGTATGCTCGGTTAAAAGCCAATCCTATTAAATATTACATAAACACATTGCTAGATGTGACCCAGTCAAGGGATTTCCCTCATATTTATTAGAATCTTGCACTTTGTTAGAAGTGACCTTGTCAAAGGATTTCAAACACTCAATTAGAATGTTACCTTGCTAGAGGATTTACAAATAAGACTGTTAGGTCCACTCGATTAAGAGATTTCCTATCACTTACAAAATAAATAACAGTAATAAAATATATCTGCAACTTTACATATGAAATGTTAAAGCAGACTCTATGTGCTCAAAATAATCTTGTCATAAGACTTATCTTCCTCCTTGCTGGGCTTCTCAATCTGTTCCTCAATCAGATCTTCAATCTTCTGTACTCGGTAATCACCTCAGCAGCATCACTGCTCTTCTATTTGCCCGCATTCATTGTTCATCAACTTTTCCTTATTTATAAGCAATTCCTAACCACTTAATCTCCTTAATCACATTTCCCATGATTAATCTTAGCCATCAGATCTTCAAACTTGACTAGGTTCATTGAATCCTTCAAACTGAAAAATGTTTTATCTTGCCTTGAAACTTGTATTCCTTCCTTGGTACTTGTGCTCGGTTATGACTGTTCAATCTGTGCTGTAGATCTAACTCTTGAATTTCCATTATCGTTGATCCTTAACAAACTTCTTGCACGACATTCCAATCTTCTATAAATATCCATCTCATTGGCATCCTTCATTTAATAATATATTTATTCATCCAATGCATTCTGTTACTGCTCGGTTGATACTCGGCAAATACTGAACTTTACTCGGTAGACATTCTGTATTCATCTCAGTAACTGTCTCGGTAGATTTGCTTGCTAACAACACTCGGTAACTTATTTCTTCTTTAACCGACACTGATAACCTTGGTGTTTACCAACTAGCTCCTTGCTCGGTAAAAATAGTATCAAACCTTTAAACATTCTGTTGCATGAAATCTTTTCTCCTTCTTATTCAGTCTTCGAATACACATATATAGGATATCAAAACAATCAAAATATCATAATCTCATCACTGTCTAACTCGGTAATAGTTGCCCATTGAATAACTTGTTACTCCCCTTCATTTGCACATTCTTTCTGTGTCACTTACCGACATCTTTATACTCATCAAAACATACTCTTTAAGATATGGCAACATCATACTGAATTAGAAAATCAATTGCTTGACATCAATGACAAAATAATATTATTAAGACAATAATCATCTTTATCAGTTATATCATCAATATCCAACAACCTTCTCAATATCATCATACCAACAAACTTAATGTAATGCCAACACCATGGAGAGGTAACCGGCCATGGGGAAATCTTAATGTTGGATAACCAAATAATTGCCAACCCCACCTACACAATCTGTCAATATGGCCAACCTTCCCAATACTACCTCACAACCTCCAAATCTTGTTCAACGACTAGCACAACTTGCACCTAACCCAAATGATCATCCAGTACAACAGGAAAATGTTAATGTTGCTCAACAATTTCCTACCTATGTATTATACATTAATAATGTTCACCTTCTCTTTGGAAAAACCCTTGTTGCACCAACATAACCAATCATTACAAATGTACCATTATATGATTCTTCAACTGATATGCACCCTCCATTAAGCAACAAAACTTCATTCCTTGAGCTAGATCTTAGCAAAAATAATCCACCATCATTTTTGAAGATACTTCTTGTGCAAAAAAACTAAGTATGACGTAGCATTTGACTTTTTCGATAAATTAAAGAATGCCAATGTGAAAATACCACTATTTCAAGTGATTAAGGATGTGCCTATATTTAATAAAACCATTAAGGAGTTGTGCCTTAAAATATAGGAAGGAAAATAACGGACCCAACAACTATTCATGTGGTGGTCCAACTAGTGGATATCAAGTTGGGAAAATAAATATTCCCAAATATAATGACCTTGACAACTCTGTGGTTAATGTTACATTTAATGGAATGCTTATTCCAAATACTTTAATTAACCTAGGGGTAGTCATGAAAGTGATGACAAGAGAGACCATGCAAAAGTTTCATTTATCATATTTGAGGCATACACCCATTGTCCTCCAACTTATTGATAGCTCCATAGTTACGCCAAAAGGGGTAGTAGAAGATCTAGTAGTAACACTAGAATCTTGGGAATACCCTATAGATTTCATTGTCCTACATCCAAAAGCTAACCTTGGATGGTATTCACTTGAATTCTAGGGAGACCCTAGCTTGCAACAACATATAATTTCATAGGGTGAAGATCAGGGGAAATGATTATTTCAAATGGGAATGTCACTAAAAAATTAGTCATGTACTATCTAGCCCAACCTCACCAAACGAGTGATCAGGTCATGTGGCCAAACCTTGGAGAAAATGAGTAAGATAGTCTGCAAGCCCTCATGATGATAAAGAGGGATCCAATGTTGCAAACACAAGATGAGGATGCAATCTTGGACCATACAATCCAAAATGATTACAATAGAAATACGAAAAAATGGTTGTATGCTAGAATAGTGTTGTCAGTTGATTAATCAGAAAGACAAGAAACTAACATACCAATGAAACATTATATGTAAAGACTAAACTTGGTAAACTAGTTAAACAAGCAAATCTTTCAAAAGGTGTCTCCTTGTTCTCTATCTCATAGGATTCCTCAAGTCAATGGTTTCTCTCTAATTCATTGAGCAACTGACCTTTGGAATGGCAACTCCAAGAACGAGTGATAACGGATAAAAATGATCTAATATGCAATATGCAACTAAGATCTATATGATAAACTTATTAAGATGAGGATTATCCTATGGTAATGATGACATACTAGGCTAATATGATATATTCTAACATGATAAAATACTGTACCAACAATTCTTCTAAATGATTAAGATGATGATTTGCAACAAAGAGAGGCAAAATGCAGGACTTTGATAGACTATAACCTAGATGCATAAAACTTGTGATGATGGATAATGATTTAAATGAGGCCTATTTATAGAAGAAATGGGGAATTGGATGGTTAAGATTGAATAATCTTAACAAGGGCTAGGATTGAATAAGCATCAATCCATGTGACATTTTCAAACCAATCCTATGTTGACAAGTGTCAATATGAGAAGGCTTGAGAGGGGAGAGAAGAGGAATTAAATGCCCGAAGAGACATGAGGGTCACCCTAGGAGGGTTTGGTTAGGGTTGAGTTAGTGGGTAATCCTTTTATCCAAAGAATAAAAAAATGTGCAAGGGTTAAAGGATAGCCATGGTGAAAGCAATGAATGCTTGAAGAGACCCTTGAGTTAAAATGATGGTTAAGTTAGAGAGAAAGTCTCTAACCTGGGGTTAATTTTGAGTTAACCATTAATGGTTATGTAAGAGCCTTTAATGGTTTGGAAGACTTTAGAGGTTAACCATTTGAAGACATAAAGCCTTTAATGGTTATTGAAGACATTGGAGGCTTTTGAGAAGTGATCTCTTTCTTCAGGAATGTGCAAATGTTTATGAGGGGGATTAGGTTGATTAAGAGGGATTTAGGAGATTATAGAAGAATGATTAGGCATGCAAGTGGATTCTGTAGGAGAATGCAAGTGGGAGGATTTTTTTGATTTAATTGAAATAAAATTGATTTATTTCAATTATTGGTTGCAACTTGCATTTGGATAAATATTTAAATAATTTTTATTTATTTAAATGTGAGGGGGATTTTAATTAAATTTAAATTTAATTAAATGGGAAAGGGTGATTTAATTAAATAAATATGATTTATTTAATTAAAAGCTAGAATTTGGCTAGGTGAATTAAATCAAATAAATCAAATAATTTATTTAATCAATAGAGGAAGAGGATGAATTAATTAAATATTAATTTAATTAATAAAACAATTGTTAATTAATTAAATAAATATTAAATATTTATTTAATTTATAAGTCATTTTTATGTGTCTACAACTGTCATGTTTAGCATGCACTTCCTATCCTCTGTATTCACTACTTCTTGTAGCCTCATCTGAAAGTTACCTATCAGCTGCACAACTTTTTTCGTCAGTTGCTACTGTTACTACTTATCAAATTGCCATTAGTTTTATATCCAAAGTCATATTATATATTCTAGTCGGTTAGTATTACTGAATCATGCAGTCGGCACACACAGAGAAGTCGGTATGAATAGTCTAGTTGGTTACTGAAGAAAGCAGTCACAGAACACAGTATTCACCGAGCTGTTTACCGAGTAAAGTTTCATGGCTGCCGAGTGGTAAAGTTAACTCACCGAGTGAAATGTTTTACCAGATACATTGAACCTGGACATGCACATGAAAACGTGTTACAAGATCGAGGCACATCTAACTATTTTTGCATTGGAAATTGCACTATGAGATTGTGTATGATTACAAGGCCAATCTAACCTATGAGATATTTTGTTTAGTTATTCATTCAAGAATCTTTTTTTAAGATCGAAGCAATGAATCAGATCACCACTATAAGAGATCTTTATATACAACATGATTCTAGGGTTAGAAAGATGAGATGATATGATGTGATATGAGATGCAATGAGATAGCAGTGTGTATGCATGAAGGAAGACTGTTATAGAGACACAGAGAGGTCACCGAGAAGGTTATCAGTGAACAGTCGAAGAACAGAGTAAACATAAGGGTTTACCGAGTTACAATATGGGTTACCGAGGTATGCTACAAGCTAGGTAATCTTATTCTGAGCACATAGAATCTGCTTTAGCATTTCAAATGTAAAGTTGCAGATATTTGTAATGATTATATTGTAATATTTTGAAGTTGTAAGAGAAACCTTTAACAGGGTAAAAGACTCTAACCAAGTCTATAAATTGTAAATCCTTTAACCAGGTGCTACACTTATATAGTGTTGTAAAATCCTTTAGTAAGGTAGATCTAACTGATCTTAATACTCCTAACAGGGTAAGTTATTAGAAATAGCTAAATGTAGCTCTAACCGAGCAATCTTTATTATTGCAGTAGTGAAGTTGTGGGTGCCATCCCCACCACAGTTTTTCTCTCTAACCAAGAGTTTCTGCATAACCAAAATATATGTGTTATGGAGTGAATCATGTATGATTGGTATCTATATGTTTTAGCTTTATTTTATGTTACTGCACTATTCGGTTTATGCATAACAGTAAAATTATTATTTGAGAAATGTTTTGGAGTACTGATTCACCCCTCCCCTCTCAGTACATTAGCTTTCTATATTGGGCCTAACAGCTACCACATACTAAAGACTAAATCATGTTAATTTAGGCCAACTCTTAGAAAGAACCTTAATTTTAATAATAGGCTAAATCAACAACAACAACAAATGCCGTTAGTTTCTTTACTACAAAAACATAAGGATGTTTTTGCTTGGGATTATAGTGATATGAAAGGACTTTATCTGAAACCTCTATACTCACAAGATAAACATTAAAGGAAGATTTCAGGCCAATCAGACAACCCAAGAGAAGGATGAATCCAACAGTTAAAGAGATCGTTAAGACCGAATTACAAAAGTTCTTAAATACAAGATTTATATATCTTATCTTAGACATCGAATGAGTCTCACTAGTTTTTATTGTTCCAAAAAAGGGGGTAAATGGAGAGTCTGTGTGGACTGCATAGAACTCAACTCAACAATGAGGAAGGATCACTTTCCTCTCTCATTCATTGACAAAGTTCTAGATTCTTTATCTAGGAAGAAGTATTTCTCACACTTGGATGGTTTTAGTGGTTATAAAAAAATTCAAGTAGCCCCAAAAGATGAAGAGAAGAATACATTCACTTATCCTTGGGACACTTATGCATATGTTGTCCTACTTTTTGGCCTTTGTAAGGCACTTGCCACCTTCTAGAGAGAAGTTCTTAGTTTTTCCTTAGATCTTACACATGATTGTCATGAAGAAGATTTGTCTAATTTGACTAAGGTTCTTCAATGATGCAAGGATTAAAACCTCTAATTAAGTAATGAGAAATGCTACATGATGATGCAAGAGGGAGTGGTGCTTGGCCACCATGTTCCTCATAAAGGTATACAAGTTGACCCTATAAAAATAAAGGTCCATAAAAATATTCCAATGCCTTCTAAGAAAAAGGATGTTAGGATATTTCTTGGTCACGTCGGGTACTATAGAAGGTTTATTAAAGACTTCAGTAAAATTGCTTCACCACTGTTTGTTCTTCTTAACAAGGATGTTGAGTTTGAATGGACTAATGCTTGTGAACAAGCTTTTCAAAAGTTGAAGTATGTCCTAACAAAGGCCCTTATTCTCAGAGGACCAAATTGGAACCTCCCATTTCATATACACACAAATGCCTTAGATCATGCCATTGGAGTAGTGCTATGATAGAAAGAAGGGATTATAGAGTATGCAATCTACTATGTTAGTAAGAACCTACTGTTAGAGTAATCAGGTCTTTACTTGATTAATTAAATGATATTTGTTTAATTAATTAAGTTCCCCTTTATCTCTTTTACACTTAAGCTAACATTAGGTGCATAATAATTAATTCTTTTATTAATTATTATGTGCAAGCCTAGGGTTTTCCCTTTTAGGGTTTTTTGACCTATTAGAGGTTGAATTCTTTTCTTTGTATCATTATTCTATTACACTTTTTTGGTGAATATAGAGCTCTCATCTTCTTGAGCATTTTTCCTGTGTTTATTATTTTCTCTGTTGCTTCCTTGCTTCTCCTTGTAACAAGTTTATTAAGCTTGCAGAGATAATTTGGGCTCTTGTGGTGTTGTATTTCTCAACTCTCACACCTACAAGCAACTGAACTCAACTATATTGTCACTAAGAAGGAAATGTTAGTAGTTATATATGACATAAACAAGTTCAGACACTACATAATAGGATATAAAGTTTTTGTACATACTGATCATGCAACAATAAGGTATTTAATGAACAAACTAGTTGTAATAGGCATGATAGTAAGATGGTTACTTTCTTTTGTAGGAATTTGACATTACAATAGTTAATAAACTTGACAAAGCAAATGTAGTTGTAGATTTCTTGTCTAGACTTACAAATATAGATTTAGATCCTATAATTGATGAGTCTTTCCTCAATGAGCATCTATTTTCCCTTCAAATTCATGACCCTTGGTATGAAAACATTGTCAACTACCTGTTATTAGGAAAGATGCCTTCTTATTTTTCTCCTAGGGATAGGCATCAACTTGTGGAGAAGATTTTCACTTACTCATGGATTGTATGCAACCTCTTCTACACTAAACCAAACAATGTTATGATACACTACCTCAAAGAATATGAAATACATGAAATTCTTCATGCATGTCATGATGAGCCTTGTGGAGGTAATTTGCAGCAAAAAAAACAACTCTAAAAATACTTAATACTAGTTACTTTGGCATTCTGTTCACATAGATTCATTCAAATAAAGAAGGTAGTGTGATAGGTGCCAGCGAATGGGCATGCTAACTAATTCAAACAAAATACCTTTGTAACAATAAATGGTCTTGGCACCATTTGACAAATGGTGTTTGGACTTTATAGGGACAATCAATTCACCATCTAACAATAAATAATATACTTTGGTTCGTATAGACTACTTAACTAAATAGGTGGAGGTGCGAGCAATGGAGTATGTAGAAGAGAGTAAGGTTTCAAAATTCTTATATGAAGAGATCTTTACACAGTATGGAGTTCCTAGAGAAATTCTCGCATACCAAGCTCCTAAATTTACGTCCACACTAATTGCAAGACTTATGAATAAGTATCAACTTAGGTACAAAAAAGCTACCCCATATCACCCACAAACAAATGGAAAAGTAGAAGTCACTAACCAGGAACTAGAATGAATTCTTACCAAAATAGTAGCATTTCACAAGAAGGATTAGGCCTCCACATTACAAGAAGTTATGTGAGTTTATAGGACTGCATGGAAGATTGCTACATGCTTTACACCATTTGAATTAGTGTATCACCCACAAACAAATGGAAAAGTAGAAGTCACTAACCAAGAACTAGAAGGAATTCTTACCAAAATAGTAGCATTTCACAAGAAGGATTAGGCCTCCACATTACAAGAAGTGATGTGATTTTATAGGGCCGCATGGAAGATTGCTACATGCTTTACACCATTTGAATTAGTGTATGGAGTTAAAGTTGTAATGCCTATTAATTTGAACATAAGACATTGCAAACAACCTTACAACTTGGCATTGATTTGACACAAGACCAACAAGAAATAATTGAATATCTAAATGCTCTCGATGAATTCAGACAAGAAGCACTACAAAGAATGGAATTGGTGCAGGCTCAAAGGATCAAGTGGCATGACAGTTTTATCAAAACCAAAAAATTCAACCAAGGAGATTGGGCTCCTTTATGACTCACACTATAAGGACCACCAAGGCAATTTTCAAACTTGATAGTTGGAATCTTATGAGATTGCTGAAGTATTTCTTAATGGTACAATCTAATTATAGACCATTGACCTAGTGAAATTTGTGTTATTGGTCAATGGTCATTGGCTTAGATTGTATCATAAGCCTATCAGCAAGGAATAGTTCCTCCAACAACACATGACTTCAAAATCACTATCTTCTACTCCTAATCTTCCACAATCAATACCATTTGATGCTTTAGCATAGATTTAATCATAAGAAGTATAACAAGGGTTGCAAGGCAGCGAAGTTCCTGCCAAGATTGGCAAAACAGTTTTGGAGTTTGTGTGATTTGTTTTGGTTTTGGGTTTTGTGTGAAGACCAATAGAATAATGTTGGTTTTCTCTCAATTAGTTTTCTCTTCAAAATTTTGCACCATGGATAGAGGCCAATAACAGGCTACCAAGTCTGCCCAGTTAATTGGTGAACATATTTCAATCTCATATCCTTAACATATAAATTAGCAATAGTTAAAAATGATTTCTAATTTGCTACAAGAAAAAGTTTTACTCGCTAGATAAACAGAGCCTCGAAAAAATGAGAAGAAGATGATTTGAAAAGGAGTTCATATGTATAATTTCAATAGTCTGAAACTATGAGTAGATGATTTGAAAAGGAGTTCATATGTATAATTTCAATAGTTTGAAACTGTGAGCTTGTGCATGCTTGGGTAATGTCAGTGTATGACTAAACATGTATTTTTGATGAACTTTGTTCACGCTTATAGTGCCAACAATGAATTAGGTCTTTACAACAATGTATAGAACATGCACAAGTTCATATCACTTCTTAAGGATACAAGATTATCATCAAATTATCATCAAATGTTGTGTGAGGAATGCAATGATTGTAGGATAGTCACAAATTGGATTTGTTCAAAAGGGTTTGGAACTTAGAATAGAAATCGAATAAGAAAATTAACAATTCAGATCATAAATAAGAATCAATGTTCATTCAATCAACAAAGTCTGAAATATATATCTGTTTGTGAACATACACATATATCTATTTTGGGGTCTTTTACATATATACATATCACAGAATTGAGAACAGTTGCGTAAACTTTAATCAAATAATTAAAACCTGGCTAGGCCCTAAACTTGGATCTGGGATTTCCCCAAATTGCAGGATGTCTAGAGATCCATACTCGTTGTAGAACCATGCCTTCATTATTTTCACTCACAACATATGATCTTATTGCTTTTCCAAAACAATTTTTCAGTGGTATGAAGTGAAAGGAGGCGGCGGGTATTATAAAAATAATTATTAATCCTCCTCTCTCCCGACGCTGACGTAAGTTGCCAAGACATCATAAAGCAATAAGTGGAAAAAATGTTTGGAAGAAAAGGTAAATGTGCGGAAAGATCTTCTGAGCAGTCTACATTTAATTAGTGTTGTTAAGGTGATGGGTGTTCACACCACAATTTGCGTAATATCGCCCAAATAATTTAACTCATGAATATTTTTTTTAAAGATATTTGGTCTTGTCAAAAAATAAAATCCCTTAAGGTTGCCACTTAAATGATGATTGAAATTATTAGTTTTCTTTTGCAAGTTTTCATTGCAGACAAAAATATCACCACAAGTGCCTCAAATGCCCATTTAGAATGAAAACGTTGTTTCATTTGTTTAGACATCAAGTGAGACAATTTTTTGTTTATTCTATATCAGTCTTGCAAACGAGAAAAACAAGACTTACCATGAAAACATAAGCTAGTAACATCCAAATTGCATTTTGCTGAGTAAAGATGTATTGCAAAACGAAGCCCACGATGGAAAGTTGCAAGAAGCCCCTTGTTATTGTGATTGTCATTTCCCATTCCAAACAAAGTTTCTTCAAGAAAAGTGTCCTTCGTGGCTGATTCAAAGGCTTATCATCACTACCCACAAGACGCTTCATGCAGTGCTCTTTTACAACAAGATGTTTATTATAATCCAAGTTTAAAACACGCACCAAGCCTGATATTCACCTTGAAGATACATTCAGAACTCTAGCAGAAGCATGTGATTCATTTTCTTGATTCAAAATTTCAAGTGAGGGTGCAAGGGGGATTTTGTACTGTTGTTTCAGTCGAGTTTTTTCTGCCCACATCAGAGCTTGTGAAAGATGTGGACCATGTAGGCTTTTATTTTCTAGACTAAAGACAGTGCCACCATTGGGACCCAAGCGGTGGTTTTCATCCCCTGAATCTAGGAATTCATCTAAGTAAAGGACACAAGCTATGCTAAACATTGATCTCATGCTTTTACATTCTTAGAGCTACTGGATTTATCAAAGGGAACACAACCATTTCCATCAACATCAGCCTCAAAACCATCAAAAGCATCTGAAAGAAGATTGTTCAATAGTTTAGCCTAGACATCTTTGTGTCGTGCACCATGCCTTGAGATGAACGATTTGGGCATCTTGAACTCTCTGATTTTAGCCAACGCCATTAAATCCTTGGACAATTTTTATAGCTTTTTTCGATTCCAGTTTGGTTTAAAATGAGCAGAGATCATAGTAAACAAAATCCTTCAATCTACGAGCTCCCTTGCATGTATGCAAAATGTTATAGCAAAGACCAGGCATGTGAACTACTCTATAAATGCCACCTATTCAATCGCCACCTATTCATCTCAAGGCAGATTAATATACCTTAAGCTCAAAATGAGTTATTTCATTGATTGTCGTCACTTGTCAGACATGTTAATAATAATGCTTTCAATTACTAACAAACACATTATATCTTAGTGCCTTGTCATGAATGGAGACTATCATTCCCCAACATAAACCCTAATTGCTAGCTATGTCCAACATCTTGCAGAAACGGTAATTCCAAGGTTTTGGTTTTCGGCCCCTTCCTTGATATTTGCGTGTTCTCTTGCATTGAAACCTGTAATGCCTCTGTATCCTCCAACAAGACCCTGCCAAAATACATGTGTGATAGACAATCGTTAAAGCCCGATCACATTTCTGTAGGGAATATTGAATTAAAATTTTGCAAAGGAAAACTAAGTGATGTTATTGGCTATGCAAAACAAGTTTAATAACTGTTTAATGCAAACTCTCCCCAATAGTTCCATGTGGGGTAGGAACAAATAATTAAGTTCTCATTCTCATGAGCACATTTCATAGCCGCAATAAACTAAATCATTCACCATTGTTTGCCTATTTTTTGATATATGTTAGAGGGCCTTCTTTTCTAAATCCAAGCAGTTGGGACATGTATTGCAATCAATCATCATCCACGTATCACACTTTTACAATTTTATTCAATGTAGCCACATCGACCTCTTCAATTCATGTCGCACTCGACCTTTTTCATTATTTCATTCCATGTCATCTACCCCACGTCAGTGGATTTTAAACATGACTTTCTCTTCCATCTCATCGTTATTCGATGTGATTTTGGATGATTTATACATGGATTTTGTAAACTTCACGTCATTTCGAAGTAACCCGCCATAGGTACTATAATTAATATCTTGTATATGCATCATTGTTTAATCTAAAAATCTTCGTTGTTTTCACATGTGAAGTAAAAACATTGATAGTATTATTTCACAATTCATTACTACATATTTTTTTGTGCTCTTCCCAAATTAATCTAGTTGACCCTGTCATTCAACATGTGTGGACACTTAGCTTACCTTAAGTTGGGGCAGAGCTTGTCACAACCTTTCATACCAACCATTACTTTTCATATCAATTTTTTTGATCAATTGTTCAATTTATTTTGAACAATGAATGATAATATTTTTGGTTGTAAAAATGCAGCAAGATATGCAAATCTTCTTGCATAATTATTCCTCACTCCTCATTAATATCACAATTTTATTTTTGAATTTTTTCTTTTCAATAACCCTTCTCAATTTATGCTACTTTATTTTCTCTATCGTAGTTGAGTATTTAGAAAGAACTGGTGGTGAACAATAAAGACATAATTTAGACAAGGGTTGAAGTTTGACAAAAATAGAAAGAAGAAGAAAGAGTCCAGTGAAAATAATTTAGAGGGGATTTTTCAGGAGAAGTTGTTCTATTACCAATATTTGCATTTTGAAAGATGGGTGGAGATCCTCTAAGGATAGAACCTTTGGTTCACACCCTAGTTGACAATGTCTGCCAATGTAGGGACAAGTTAGTAAATGTAGGGTGGCTTGACTATTTTCATAGATTGGGAGAGTTTAATATTTAGATATTGCTTGAGTTTGTGTGGACTCTACAAGATAACATATTCATTTTTAAAGGGTTTCATGTAGACACTAGTATGTTGGCCATTGCAAAAATTACTAGACTTTCAACTTATGGAGAGGAGTATCTTAATCACCATGATGCAATTTTAGTTAGAGAAGAGATTACAAGGCTAGGTGATATGCCCATGGATATCTCTTGACAAGGGATGAAGAGGATTTCTTTGCCAAAAAAGTGGGCAGAAGTAGCCGAGTTTATAATAAGATATTTCTCTTGCAAAGGATGGATGTTATTACTGTATTCATATCACTTCAAGTTACTTAGTCATCTATGCCATGGCCAACTAGTGAATGTCCATGATTATTTGGCCCATTTTCTTACCAGGATGGCAATAGAAGCACAAAAAGGTAAGAATAACTCATTATCTCATCACTGTTAAATAACTCTTCCTATTAAAGAAGCTTAGGCATATACATTCCTTAAATGAGTTGGGAAGAATTCTTAAAAGTTAAAAAAGTAAGACTTGAATTTGGATTTGAGAGGTAGGAAATTAGGATTTAGAGGGCTGGAGAAAGGAGAAATTAGTAAGCAACCAATATAATTCAAATAATAAAAAACAATTTCTTATCAGGAAAATGATGCTTCCACCTCTGAAACCCCTAAACCTAAGCCATCTCAATAAGAGGCAGAGGAATCTCAAATGACTTCTCTTATAGTAAAAAACTGAAGCCAAAAATTGGCCCAAAAAGCTATAAATGAACCTAGAACCAAGGGCACTAAGAAACACTCTAAAGAAAAAAGAAGCCAAGAAAAAGGAAAGAATCCAACATGGAACAAACCAAGCCCTAAGGTTAAAACCCCTATGGTCACATCAACTAAAGAAAAGGAGAAGACCTCCTCTACCAAAATAAAAGGGAGTGAGGAAAAATATTTTCCCTCTAAAGTAAAATCTAGACCCTTGAAAAGGAAGAAAGTCAAAATTGACAAGGACCATGCAACTAAGAAAGAGGAGCAAGAGGATACAACTATTGCTCCTATAGGGAAGAAGAGAAGGTTAGAAACTCCTACTCCTTTTGTTGAACCAAGAAGAAAAACTCAAACTTTTGCTACTCAATTCCAACAAGTTCTTGCTACCACCATTATTTTAGAAAAACCTCCATTTGTTGCGTCCTGACTTAGTAAATAGATATTGTTTGCAACTATTAAGGTAGAGAAGAAAAAGGGGGAATGGAAAATGGATGCTAAAGAACAACAAAATACTCATAGGTTAAGGAAGAAGAAAGAAGGTCCTAAAGGAAAAATAGAACCCAAGATAATCATGGATATTGATTCAAAAACTAGTAGTGAATGTGGATTTCTATTTAGAAAAAGGTCTCAAGTCGTAGAGGAAAGTGATGTAGTCAAGGTAGGGAGATCCAATGAAGGACAACCCATCCTTGCATCTTAACACAAATACCATGCAAGATATACTGGTAATCAGTAACACAATGCCAAAAATAGTAGAAAGAACAACCAACAACAACACATAATACACAACCGGTAAACAGTATGAACAAATCTTATAACAACTTGAAGAACTACATATGCCACATGCTGGATCACAACCCAGGATTAAAAAACAACTCTTACGACTTAGATCTATGATCCACAGATCATCCTCTCAACAAATCATCATCTGGTAACAAATTCCACTGTTATGCATTGATCCAGACCTCAGCCATCTCAACTTCAGTCTCCCCAGACCAGAATCTTGCTCGAATCATACAAATCTAAAATCCGCAGATCTTTTGCTTGACAAATAGGTCTCTGGTAACAATCTACACTATTTTGTACTGATTCGGACTTCAGCCATCCTGACTTCAGTCTCCCCAAACCAGAATCTCTCTGAAAACTACATCTTGCTCGATCTCGAACTTTCGTCTTCTATCTTCTATTTTTTGTCTTGCCAAATGATTCACAAAATTCTATTTATACTGTCCACAAATAATAATAACTTGATCAATTCGTCCCAAAGACCAACCGGTTCATGAAACGTGTAAACAATAACAAGTTAGCTCAAATAATTAAGAACAAATTCCAATGCACAAAACAACACACAGTCTTTCAGGAACATTGGACAAGACACAAGAAACATAAATCAACGATCCACAAGTCACGGAAATCAACTGCAACCCGATCTAGCTTCACTCAACACACTGTAAGACTAATCGGTAAGAACATATCAACCGAGCCAATATCGGAATCGATATCTCACTGGAATCAAGGCCAAATGCCATGAAACTCGAACACGATAAAGATAACGAAAAATAAGGGAATAAATCTAAAACCACAATGCTAAACTCTCAAACATAAAGAAATGCCATGATCTCCAAGCAATTCCACAACTAACTACCCAACTAGTAAGAACTACACCGATGCTCCGACATCAGAAAGAGAAGCATCTTCTAAGACCAATCTGGGGTCATTTGGTAAACCTCATCTAGATTGGCAAAAGGAAGAAGATGTTGAAGTTTCTATAAAAATTCCACAACCTATAGGAGAGTATGCCATTGAAGAAATCAAAGAATAAAATGTGGCCAGTCAAATACGGGATGTAGCAAGGCAAATAGAAGATGAGGAAGAATTGAAGTACATGATGTAGAAGAGCCCATTGGGTCAAGAAAAATAAACTGTAGCATTAGAGAATGTTAATTTGAATAGATTGCTCGAAATGGTTGCTAAGGAGATGAAGGATTTCGTTGAGACATTTCGAGACAAGATTCTACAACTTCAACACTCAGGTACCACCTATCTCTCTTTCAATATCTTGGCCTTTAGTCACTAAAATTATAGAAACAATTTAAACAACTATAGATACTCGAGAAAGAATTTGTGATGGAAAAAGAGAAGATGTAGGAAGTAATAGAGAAGAAGCTTCAAGAAAAGGAAATAAAATTTGCGAGACTGAGGAATAAGGTGGATGACATGGCTGCCTTGGTTCCATAGATTTCCAACTATAGACCACCAAGACAAGTATATAAATTATTCCTTAGGGAGCAATTGCTTAATTTTTAGTTTATGTAGATGTAATTGGATTTTCTTTTTTCGCTTATTTCTCCTAAACATTTCTTTCATGTTTTTAAGTTGCCCATTGTAGATTTACATAATACATTATGTGAGTTCTATATACATAATCTTGCTACGCTATATAATACTAGTTGTAATCCCCTTCTATATGTGGGAGATATTTAGTTAACCTGGCATTTTGTTCTTATTTGAAGCATGAAGAGAATAGATGCGGCTAAACTGGCTCCAAAATGGGGTTATAAAACTTGTGTTATTGACTTTAAAAAAAAAAATGAAAAATCAAAGCTGCAACTAATTTTGCTGATCACGATCAATAATTTATAATTTTTGACAAATTTCGTGTTATTGACTTTTTGTGCCATTTTGGAGCCAGCTTAGCCGTGGCCCAAAGAGAACATGAGTAGTCAAATGATCACATATTGAGAAGTTGATATAATGACTACATTGTCCCTTAGAGGTAAATCTAATAATGCAGATGCTATAATTATGAATGGGTATTACTTACTATTATGCCTTGCATACTCACCCCTACATTTTGTTTGACAAAACTTGGGTTCCCATTATTTTTTTGTTTCTCCCTTGTTCTTGTTTTTCCCTTTTCTTTCTTTGTTTTCCTTGTTTCCTTGATTTTCTTTACAATCCCTGAATCTAGGGAACCTAAGGGTTTCTTTGGTTCTCCCAAAACCCTGGACTCTAGAGCTTTCCTTTGCGTGTTTTGTTTGCCTTGGAGTTTCAAAATCTAATATTTTGAGAACCATAAGGATATTTAGGTGATGTGACCCATGAAATTCTACTATCTCAAACTTCGGTATCTTTGAGGTGCTCCGGAGTTCCAAACCCCATAGCCTAGCTACTATCATTTAATGCAACCTAAATGAAGGGTATTTAAGCCTATGCAAGCTCTTCCTATGACTTTGTTGTGCTTTCAAAGAGCTCTACAACTTGTCTCCCTTGCTGCCTATGATGATTGATTTGTGAGTAGATTTGATGTGCTTTTGCCCTGCGAATTTCAGACTTGGAGTGCTTCTTTTGCTACCTTTTACATGTTTGAGGTAGGATTTCATCCTTCCTCATTTATCTTGGTTTATTTGTTTCCCTTTTTTTCATTTTCTTTGATTTCTATGTTCTTGCTTTGTTAGATTATATTTAGGTTAGGAATAAGTTGATTCATTGGTATAAATTCAACATTTGGACCCCTGACTCAATTGCCTATGCTCTAACTTTTCCCAATTGACCCCAAATCCTTACGTTCATAAGTGCTTTTGATTCAAATTTGGTATGCTTCATGTTTTCCCACTTGTTACCTAGTTTTGTATTTGTAAAAAACCCTACCCTAGGATTTTAATTTACTACCTACTATAATGTGGAGTCCCAGTCTACCCATGTCCATGTCAAAATTTGCGAAGTATGAAATCACCTTCACTATGGAGTTTTAGACTTCAGAGTCATTGTTGATCTTAGGTCTTTCTTATGATGATGCTCTTGAGATCCCAAAATACTTCTTGTACTTCAGCCTTAGAGTGGCCCATTTTAGAATTTTGAATGCCAGAGTCCTGGATGAGCCCTTACCAAGTTGACCATTGAGAGCCCAAAACCCTTGACCTCGAAGTCTAGACTCAATATTGAAAAAATGACTAACTTAAAAATTTTGAACTTTGGGGATCCTGTTTTACCTTTCCTTAAGTGACTAGTGAGTGTCTGATTCCTCGAACCCCAAAATATGGAGTCACTATGTACAATGACTAAATATTCAAAAATTTGGACTTCAAAGTGTTCGAAGAACCTCTACCAAGTTATACTCTGAGTGACCAATACCCCAAACCCTAAATTTTTAAATCACTATGTAAAAGAGGATCACTCTGGGATTTTAAACTCTTGGGTTCTTGTTAGTCCTTTAACAATCAAACCCTCAAGAGATAGATACCACAAACCTTGGATTATGAACCTAACATATTAAATCTGAAGTCCTTCAAGATTTTGGACTTTGAGAAATCAGTCTAACCTCTATTGTTTAAAAATAAATTATCTCATGACCTTGAATCTCAAGTCCAAAGGGACTTTATGAAGAACTCTCTCTTGGGATTCCAAAATCCTGGAGTCCCAGAGAACCTGTTGATCTTTCAAGACTTATAACTTTCACATACCTTATTTTTAGAACCCCCCCAAACCTTAGCAAAAGATTGTTCACTTCAGGATCTTAGACTCCTGGGTACTCTTAGTCCAAAATATTAAAAACCAAGAATTTCCTAATTCCCCAAGCCCCAAACCTTAGAGTTCCTAGAATCCCAGAATCTTGAAATCTCAAAATTGAACAATTTTTTAAAGAAAATAAGTGCTAATATATTATCAATGGTTTTCCTAGAGGGGGAAGATGATTCTATTTATGCTTTAATATTGAAGGTGTGCTTGAAATGTCTATGGAAGAGGTAGAAGCATAAGAAATAGAAGTCTAAAAAATAAGTAGAAAGAACACCAAGTCTAAATGGAGGTTAGATAAGGCATCTATAACAATGGAGTACCTGTACCAAGGTTAGGTACACTTGTCAAAATTTGAGAATGAGATGAAATGGGTGATCGATATAGAGATTGGTCATGTAGACATAGAGGCAATGATAAATATAATATGGGTTCAAGAGGCAACCACTTCATAAAAAAGGATAGAGAGATCAAACTTAGCTCATGGTATAGTCTTTCCTTAGGAAATGCAATTACCTAAGCTTGTTTTAACTATAGCACAACAATGCAATGAAGCTACTAGGTAGTGCATAGATGGAAAACAAAATTCCATTGTGGATTTGTTTGCAAATATGGTTGCTAGTACATTCAAGATACCTTAGTATGATTGAATCCTTGAAAGAATGCACAAGGAGAGTGGACAAGAACAAGGAGAATTTAAATAAAATTTGGGAGCCAAGGAATTTGGAAGCAAGGTGTCAAATAGAATCCACAAGAAAGACTTCAAGGATGTAGTCACAAATTTGGTAATAATGCTTAGTAAGGCATTTGGTAAAGAAGACTCCAAGTTCTACTCTTCATGGATGTATTACTTTATCTATGCCATTCTAAAGGGTGACCATTATTTTGACTAGATACAAATGATTTATGTTAGCCTACATAATTAGATGATCATAGTTACTAAAACTAAGAAGTTATTTATGACTTCTTATGTCGTTTGGTTAGCAACAAGGGGAGGTGTGTATCCTGGACTTAATACAAAAGGGAAACTCAGAGAGACATCTACAATGGTTCCAGTATGGGAGCACCTTCGCAACTATAAATTTAATAATTTAATACCCACTTTGAAAGGGTCGATGATGATTTATTTGTACTGTAATCAATAGATTATTTGGAGATGTGGAGTACAGGCTATCAAAGGAAGAAATGATATTGGTGGAAACATGGGGAACTTGGTTTATTCAAAACCCAATTCTACATATATGAGAGTCAATGGATTCCATAATAATCTTTTTCTTCTTCCTAGATATTGTAATGATAGGATAATTTTGCTAGAGTTTTCAAGGTAGATGATGGAAGTACAAGCTCTAATGATATTAAAGCATAAGACTAGAGTTGGTTTCCCTTTAAAACTAGGATACTATGTGTAGAATCCTAAATTTTACTCCCTTACAATTTTGTCCTCATGTGGGCCGCCCTCACCTTGGCATTTGTGTCTTGAGGCTTGATCAAAGCCTTGATTCTGCTCACACCATGCAATAAGTTCATCTTTTTCAACATGCGCACTTTCTCCCCCTTGTTTCTTGGTACTCGATTGGTCAGGACTAGGGTGCTAGCGCTCTAGTCTTCCCAATCAAGGCCCATTTTGGGTTCCCTTAATAGTAACATCATTTTTGTAGGGACCTAGATCTCATGTCGGCTCATGTTAGAAAATTAAATTATTTTTTGACAAGCAACTATAAAAGGAGGTCTAATCGTCTCATTTTGATAACCATCTAAGATATTCATGTAATCAATTAAAACAATCATATTGGAAAGAGACACTGAACTATTGTTCAAATGTTGTCATTGATGGCAACTAGATTTAGATATCAAATCCGTAGTTCATGATTCATTCATACCGGAAGAGAGACTAAGGTCCGGTGAGGTCCATTGAGATCAATCAATGTATCTGGTAATGTACAGTAATTTGGTTGGAAATTTAGTTGTCTTGAATATTTTATGTTGTGGATCTCGGAGAAGCATTGTCAAAGTATAATATGCCTTATTCCAGGTTTATGGCCTCTGGTAATGATTCTTGAGTGAGTTGGAAGGTTCGGTTAACATGTTTTCAAGTACAACAATGTTCATCAACAATAACGTGTGGATATTCATTGTGCGGATCATGCAGAGTAATTTTGCTAATAGTTTGAGTGTTCAAGAATGTTAAGCCAACATGTGGGAAGCATGTGGACAATTTGTTTTGGTCTGATTGTTTTTGATCGGATTGAGCCGACTTGGCTAACACATTTTATTTTCATGCTATGCATTTTTGGGACGACATGTAATAGATCTAATTTGATGTTGCAGATATATAAGACCAATTGATTTAATCATTTTAGAGATCAATAGATATATGTGAAGTGTGTATGAGCGATTGTGTACAAGTTCAAGTGCGCATCTAAATTATTTGAGCTCTAAAATATAGCAGACTATTAGAACAGAACAACGTAGCAAAGCAGAGTAAGACTATGTGATTTGTGCTTAACCATAACTATTTTGGCATTTGTAGATGTTGTTTGTTAGTTCAGACATTCCAATTATTATCTGCAATCATTTGTAAGGCAATGAGCCTTCTGGGGTTGTAGCCGTTATTATAATTTGAGCAGTGAGCTCTAGGTAGTGTGTCTGAATGCATGTGCTTTCCCCTCATATAATATTATTATACTTCTAACAAGGTATATTAATATTATTATACTTCTAACAAGGTATATTAACATTGTGGGTCTCAATCCCACCGTGGTTTTTCCCTTAATCGGGTTTCCATGTAAAAATCTTCGTGTTATGGTGTTGTGGTTATTTGCTTTGTGTTTTTGCACTCTACTTTTATTCATTTGCATTAAATGGTTTAAAGGACATATTAAGAATGTTAAAAATTGTAGAACATTGATTCACCCCCCCTCTCAGTGTTCCTTGATTCCAACAATTTGTATCAAAGCCTAGTTCCTTGGAAGAAGCCTAACAACTTGAGGAGTATCTAGGAAAGTGAATTAATGGATTCCGGTAGTCTTAGATATCAGCTTGTTGTAGCACTTGAGGATCTTGATCAAGCCCAAGCTGAGGTCCAAAAAGTGAAAGAAAACCTTAAGGATGCTGAGAACTTCATTGAATCGTTGAAAGATCAGTTGAATAAGTCAAGGGAAAAGAGAAAGGAACTTTTTGATAAGCTGAAAGAGAAAGAAAGTCAAAGCATTGATGAAGAAGCATTGAAGGAAAAGATAGAAGAGTGTGATAGACTTGTTAGAGCTAATGTTGTCCAAAAGAATGAGATGGAATCTATTGTGATGAGATTGACAAAGGAGATTGAAGAAAGGAAGAAGAATGAGGAGAAGCTTGCTCAATCCTTGAAAGACAAATTTGATGAATGTTGTAGACTTGAGAATGAGAATGGACAACTGAAGCTTGACTTGCAAGACTTCAGACAACATGAGGAAGATATTGAAAGGCAAATCATTATTATTAGATATGATCTTGATGTTGAAAATGAGTACAAGGAAAAGTTCTAGGTCATCTTAGCCAAGCTTGATGAGATGCTTGCAAGCCAGAATAATACTAATGATACTCAAGGTCTTGGATTTGAGAAAGGTGAAAGCTATAAATAAGTACAACAAAAGAACAATTCAAGAAGGTATCTGGTAAGACAACCTAATGCTCATAATTTCAACGGTAACTATTTTGTTTGCAATAGATTTGGTCGTATTGCTAGTCAATTTAGAAATAGGATGATCAATAATGGTCCATCTTTCTCTGATTAATGTTTCAAATGCAATAAGTATGGTTACAAGTCAAATGAATGCAAAAGTATGATGAATAACTTTCAAAATGGGAGAAATGTCAAATGTTATGCATGTGGTATGTTTGGACATGTTGCTAATCAATGCAGATAAAAAATAAATCAGATGAATTTCAGACCTATGCAAGGAAATATTGTTTTCTATGCTTGCAATAAATCCGATCACATTGGAAAGTACTGCAGAAACAGAAATGTGAATAGGAGAGGTCCGGAAGACAAAAACAAGAATGTGAAGCTAGATGAGAAGGGAAAAGCAAAGGTTGATGAGATCAGAGATCAGATGAAGAAGACTTGGGTTAGAAGAGCAATGATGATGCATGAAGTGGGTCTGCACCTGATTCTGGTGCTGGAACCTCATCTTGTAATTGAACTAAGGCATCCAACCTTAGGAGAAGCTATCATGAGAATATTTAAAACCCCTTTTTTGAGATTTGGGCCTCATTTCAGTAGGTTGTAGAGGTATATGTGATGATCACATATTTTTTTGATGGATTTCCGGAAGAGTTCGATAAAATTTGAAGATCCACAAAAGATTTTTGTGAATGCAGAGTATCCAAAAGTATTAGGGTAAAGTGGATTTATTACAATGAAAAGTTTGGTTTGTAGAAGATAAAAAGTGATTTCACCACTTCATTTCTCACTTTGTGTTTGAAGAGAAGAGGTTTGGAGAGCTATGAAAGCATAATTGTCAGCAACCAAAGTGTGAAAAGATTGCTCAAGCAATATGGCAAAGAAACTGTGTGGGAGAAAAAGTGACACTAAGCAAACATGCCCTAATCTCACTTTCAACCACACACTTGTGGAATACGAAAGAGCCTAGAGGTATCACACAATTGGATACTTCTTCTTGTGGAAAAGAGAGCCACGGGCTACCTATTAGGATTTCTATTCCTTTGTTGTAATTGAAAGATGAAATGATGCAAGTTCAATCCCTAACCCCAAAGTGCAAGTATGAACTAATAACAAGATTACAGAATTGAACTTAAATGATGGAAAGCTATAAACACAAGGACAAGACAAGAATGCAAATGCGTACTCGGAGTTAAAATCTGACTGAAAATGTTCGGAACAGGGGCGCGGGCTCCACTGTCCTGATTCTGCTCCTGAAACTGCTCCGGAAACTGCTGTTTTGCACTCTGGAAAAGCTGTCAAAAATGCTGTCTGTCAAGAGGACCAGGGCGCCCAGCGCCCCTGTCCCAGGGACCAGGGCACCCAGTGCCCCTGTCCTGGCAGGACCAGGGCGCCCCACGCCCCATTCCTGGTCTTTTGCTTTGAGATTTGGTGTGTTGTTTGGTCTCCGTCTGCTTCTTCCGGATCTGTAACTTGCGGCGTCGTCCGAGTCCTGAAACCTGCACTTATATCTGAAAAGGTGTTTGGGCGGCTATATAGGGTTTTGCCTTAGTCAAACCCCGGCTTCAGTGATTTCCACCTCCACGAATAGCCAAGTTGTATTGTAAAATGTATTGTGTGTGCAGACCTAGTGTGTGTGCAAGGTCCTTAAATGCAAGAAAGCAAACTAGAGCAACTTAGAAAGTAAACCCTAATTGCTTGTAAATGATAATGTAAATGCTCTAAATCAAGATGCAAAGTGATCTAAAGCATGAATAAAGGATATATATTGAAGCTTATGCAAAGACATGAAAACAACATGAAATCATACCCAACCCTAAGGGAGGGGTACAAGCCAATCTTCAGTCGGTAATCTCCTATTGTTCTTCAATGTCTTCCAAGCCCTAAATGGATGAATGAAATTGATAAATTCTTGATAGAAGGATGTTGAATGTTGTTGAAGTCTTCAAAGATCCGCTCTTTCGCTGCATATGAGGTCCTGAAAACCAAAATTCGGATGCCTTCAAATGAAGAAAGAGAGCTCTTATATATGAAACCCTAGGTCTTAATTCCAACTTTAGGCCGACCTAGAGATTGACTCTCCTGCCAATTTCTTGGGGTTAAGCTTTATTTTATGATTGGATCGTGCTCCTAAAATTTTGGGAAAAATGTCCGGGACCATGTGCACGTCGAGCGCCATGGTCCCGACAACTTTTCACCAAATTTTCAGGGCCATCGGATATGATGATTTTAGAGCGAATCCTGAAGTTACAGCTGATTTCGAGATGTTTTGACCCCCGAAATCAAGCCCCCAAGTTCAAAATAGGACCTAATTAGGGTTTTAGATTAAATGATGCATTGGAAGAATAAAATGAAAGGGGCACACTTTAATGAAAAGGGCCCAACTTTATGATATGGGAGATGATAAAATAGAACCTTAGACCTAATTAATTTAATTAATTAAGTGCTAAAGGGGAAATGCGATGCAAAATGCAAAATGCGCCAAGGCGGGTGCTAAACTAGGTGTGAAATTGTACCACCGTAGCAAGTGCGTACAATTTACGACGCTACATTTAGCCCCCACTTTAGCGGTCATATGAACACTAAGTGCATATGCAAGCTAAAGTACAGAAAAGTAAACATTATTTGAAAAAGGATATATCCATAAGTCTGTCGAACGAAGCCCCCAGCGGTATCTGCAGTACACAGTTAGGAACCACACCCTACAAAACACACGTTAGATCACAAAATCACCTAATGCTTACTAAGGAAGGTGATGAAAATCCGAGGGTAGCTATATGCCCCCCCGTGTTTCGGCTTGCTAATTTTAGTGAGTTGAAATAGGGTATCATGTTTACCACTTCGAATTGTTAAAGAATATTGATGACAAGTGCTCACAAGAAGATTTGATATGAGATCAAAAACTAATGGAGAATAATTTGGTAAGAAAGAGGACTAAATCTCAATTCCAACGCAACAAAGAGTGTGAGGATTTGAGAGTTCTCTAACACAAGATGAAGGATGTAAATGGAAACAAAATGCAAAGGGAAGAAAAGAAAGGAGAAAAGCATGAATACACACATTGGTGATCCATGAGAAGAATAGTGAGAGAGAAAACATGGACTTCTCACCCCTAGATCTTGTCTAGGTGATCCATGGGAAAAGGACATGGAAAACTAGCCCCTAGAGTCTGTCTAGATGATCCATGTAAGGGAGGAGAGTGAGAAAGTCTAGCCTTATGCCGCTAGTTCCACTCAACCTCGTGCATGTGTGTGTAAGTGAGGTTGGAAGCACCTCATAGGAGTCTATGCCCGAGTATGCTACAACCTGTATATGTATAGTAAAAAAAGCGTGACATCTCGCTCTAAGAGTCTGTTCTCTGGTTCCGAGAATAATCACCTTGCATAAAAGAAAAATGGAGACATCTCGCTCTAAGAGTCTGTGCTCTGGTTCTGAGAATGACCCATTGCTAAAAAAGTGTAATGTTTATGTCATAAGCAAAGTAGAACAAGGATACCTACCTTCATCACAAAAGAAGATACCCCAAAAATGCAACAATGTCATAGATCCAAGCAAGAGAGTTTCGCACTCTTTAAGAAAGGATAAGATAGTTGGAAAGGGATATCTTGTCGTATGTGTAAAGGGGATCCTTAGAGGAGAAGAGATCTTTATACAAAAGACACCTATCCTCGAGAGGAATTGTCTTAGACAAATATAACATCTTCTAGAATAAGACAAAGAAGAGAATAAGAATGCAATACTTCCTTCTTTTGCAAGGTGAAAGTGATTCTTAATGAAGGATGACGCTCTTTTTAACCCAATCGGGAGAGTGAATTCATTATGGATGTATTTTACCAAGTGCAAAAGAGGTTGTAGTCAAGGACTTACACCTCTTGTAAGAGAGAATCCTTGAACAAACAACAACAAATGCGTACAAGGCATAACATCAAGTAATAAAGTCCACACCATCCACAAAATAGGAAAAAGTGGATCCTTAGATAAAAATAAGGAAAGATCATTGCCTCCCAAGGATAAGGACAATGAGAAGGACTTACACAATCTTCTAGGGAGAGATTTGGACATAAGCAAAAGAAGAGATGTATGAAATCACTCTTGTCCCCATAGGAACAAGAAAATTAGGCTATTATGTTGCTTCAAAAAAAAAAATGATTGCACTTGAAATTGTACCATCATGAATGACAATGAGCCCCCAGTAAATGAGCTACCAATGTCACATAATGATGAGCAACATAATAGCCATTAATGTTATTTAAAGACATGATAGATTGAATAAGGTATTTGAATATGACATGTTAAATGCTCAACTATAAGTGAGATCAAAAACATGTATAAAATGATAAAAATTGAAGAAGAAAAGTCACATGAAATCTTAGAAGAGGAATGAGTGTAATTTATTAGAGCCTTATCCCTAGAGGAAAGGACTTTATGATGAATAGGAGATAAAGATTCATAAGTGGATTTAGAAATTTGAGGGGATTCATAAAGAGATTTGTTCATTGCCAAGATTTCCTTATGAGGGGAATGAGAGTTGATAGAAGTAGAAGATGATTTAGTTGAAGTGAGATCATCATCACTACTAAATATAGCATTCACATTGAGAGATGGTCTTTTAGATGCTTTAGTGCGTTTGCAGGGATTATAGCCAAGTCCAAAGGCATAATTGTGAAAATTAGTCTCTAGAGGAACCTTCATCCCTTGTTCATGAGCGCCATAACCATTTCCATGATACCCATGCTTAGCAAAAATGTGAAAACCACGACCATAACGATCAGCCATTTCAGAAAGAGGAGGCGGTTTTTCATAAGACAAAGAATCAAACTCTTCATAATTAGAGGTGTGAGGAGAAGAAGTTTGAGAAGCGGCCACAAAATTATTGCTCATAGGTTCAAGTAAGACTGATTGATCTCTAGTTTCTTCCTTCTTTTTACCTTTAAACTCTCTAGGAGGAACCCTATACTCACCTACAAAGGTGGGATTAAAATCAAGAGATCCCCAATCATCTTCTGCGAGAACCTTCTCAGGATCAAAAGCCTTTTCATGCGTATATTCAAGTCGAGAAGGATCTTCTTCAGGAGCTTCAGACTCATCCAAAGAATTTTGATTATCAGAGGGTAAGGATTCATCCATAGGTATCTTGTTCAAAGAGTCATTACTAGAAGAGGAAGGCTTAGATGTTTGCAAACAAGCTTGGAGATTAGTGTCACCTATCAAGGTATATGTCTTATTGTTATAAATTAATTTAACTTGTCTATGCAATGTAGAGGGGACAACTTGCATACCGTGAATCCAAGGTCTCCCTAATAACAAGTTGTATGTTAGATTTCCCGACATAACATGGATAGGAGTAGGCAAAGTAACAGGTCCCACTGTGATGGGTAAGGTGATAATACCTAATGAAGACTTAGCCACATTATCAAAGCCTCGAATGGGACAAGAGTCAGGCTCAATAAGGGATGTATCCACATTTATCTTATGCAATAGATTAATGCTACACACATTAAGGCTAGAGCCATTATCTACCAGTGTTCGTCTTATAGCAGTGTCATTTATGATAACCACAATCATCAAGGGATCATATTGATGTTGAATTTCACTAGTAGGCAACTCATCTTGAGTAAACACAATTTGAGCTTTAGGATTCATCACAGAGTTAACCAAAGACACTATATTACTAGATGTATTAGGTGGAGGAACATTCAAATCTTTCAAGGCATCTTGTAACATTCCATGATGAGCGGAAGAAGTTTGGATCAAATCCCAAAGGGATATCTTAGCAGGGGTAGCTTTAAGTTTTTCTATGAGATCATAGTCCTTACTAAGAATTTGTGAAATACGAGGAGCTTGAGGAAGAATAGGTTGGGAAGGAGGAAGTGAAGTTGGGATAACTAGAGGAGGATTAGGTTGCCTATTGTTTCTAGTATTATAAGTATGGGCAACCACATGATAACTCTCTCTAGTCAATTGCTTAGCATACTCATAAGGACTCTTAGAGGAATAACCTCCTTGCACAGTAATAACAGGTTTCTTAGGAGTGCAAAAAGAATCATTAGCATAACCACCTTGAACCACTAAGATAGGCGTATTTAAAGGTTGAGAATTTTGAGAAGGACAAGCACCTTGGACAGTGAATAGAGGTTTGTTAGGTGTTTCATTCACATGTATCAAATTGATTGAGGATGGTTTAGAGGAATGAACAAAAGTGTTGGAAGAATTATTGATAGTCTTCTCTTGCACTAAAATCTTATCACAGATTAGATCAATTTTAGGAGAGAGACAAGGGATAGGCATTGATGTTCTAGTAGGAAGAGTAATACTAGGAAAGGTCATATCATCCTTTATCATCAAAGGATCTACATGGGGAATAAACTCTCTAGGAGAAGGATCAACATTACTCTCTAAAGTCTCACTTTTGAGAGAGAGATCTTTCAAAGAGATGTTAACCATCTTGCTTTGAACTAGGGTTTCCTTATGAGTAGAACCAAGTTGAGGAAAGGGAGAATAATTGAGATTCAAGGAAGGTGAGAAACTATCAAGGGAGTTTTCAATCTTGATTTCATCCCCTTTGGCTAGGGGTAAAGAATAATCTATACCTTCTTCTAATGGTTCATCCCAAATAGTGAGGTTGTTGAAAGGAATGTTTGAAGTATTGTCAATTTCGGGAGAAGAGATAACATTGTTTATTAATTCCTCATCCTTAGGAGGGAGAGAATCAATAGATGTGTTAAACTCATCCTCTTTCCTCAAAATATGTTCAATAGGGGAGAGAGAATTAAGGAAATTGCTTATTATTTCATCTTCTTTCTCTAAGGGATGCTTATGGGTAAGACCAACTTTAGGAGAAGGGTAAGCATTTACCATTAATTCATCATCTCTAGTGGGAATTTTGTTGGAAAAGGAAATTCCATCACTAGGAAATGTAGGGATAATGTCATCTTCTTGCACAAAAGGATCCTCATGAAGGGAGCATTTTTTAGGAGCTACAAGGTCATCAAGGGCATTATCCAACAAAGCATGATCATATCTATTAAAAGGTTTATCTTTTGATTCAAAAGGAGATATCTCTTCATAGAGGGGATCATTGAAAACAACCATGTTACTAGATTTAGTGGAAGAGCTGATAGGAATGTACCCTTGAGAGGAATCATTCGACTTATCTTTCTCATCACAACGAAATGGCATAGTAACAATGTCTATGAGTTTTTGGTAAAATTAAGGTTTGGTATATTTAGGTTTCAAAAACTCATCTAAAGATTCATCTAACTCATAATCATCACAAATATGAACATCTTGCAAATAAAAATCTGACATTTTGAAATTGCATAAAATTTTAAACACACAATGCAAAGAAACACACTTTTTTTTTTTCTTTCTTTTTTTTGAAAATGAAATGAAAACACACTAAATCTAGATCTAGATCTAACAAATGCAATGCAAGAGGAAGCAATGATAGATTCACGTCGGGTTCACCAAAATGTGTGGGAGAAAAAGTGACACTAAGCAAACATACCCTAATCTCACTTTCAACCACACACTTGTGGAATACGAAAGAGCCTAGAGGTATCACACAATTGGCTACTTCTTCTTGTGGAAAAGAGAGCCACGAGCTACCTATTAGGATTTCTATTCCTTTGTTGTAATTGAAAGATGAAATGATGCAAGTTCAATCCCTAACCCCAAAGTGCAAGTATGAACTAATAACAAGATTACAGAATTGAACTTAAATGATGGAAAGCTGTAAACACAAGGACAAGACAAGAATGCAAATGCGTACCCGGAGTTAAAATCTGACTGAAAATGTTAGGGACGGGGGTGCGGGCGCCACTGTCCTGATTCTGCCCCTGAAACTGCTCCGAAAACTGTTGTTTTGCACTCTGGAAAAGCTGTCAAAAATGCTGAAAATGTTGTCTGTCAGGAGGACCAGGGCGCCCAGCGCCCCTGTCCTGGCAGGACCAGGGTGCCCCATGCCCCTGTCCTAGTCTTTTGCTTTGAGATTTGGTGTGTTGTTTGGTCTCCGTCTGCTTCTTCCAGATCTGTAACTTGCGGCGTCGTCCGAGTCCTGAAACCTGCACTTATATCTGAAAAGGTGTTTGGGCGGCTATATAGGGTTTTGCCTTAGTCAAACCCCCACTTCGGTGATTTCCACCTCCACGAATAGCCAAGTTGTATTGTAAAATGTATTGTGTGTGCAGACCTAGTGTGTGTGCAAGGTCCTTAAATGCAAGAAAGCAAACTAGAGCAACCTAGAAAGTAAACCCTAATTGCTTGTAAATGATAATGTAAATGCTCTAAATCAAGATGCAAAGTGATCTAAAGCATGAATAAAGGATATATATTGAAGCTTATGCAAAGACATGAAAACAACATGAAATCATACCCAACCCTAAGGGAGGGGTACAAGCCAATCTTCAGTCGGTAATCTCCTATTGTTCTTCAATGTCTTCCAAGCCCTAAATGTATGAATGAAATTGATAAATTCTTGATAGAAGGATGTTGAATGTTGTTGAAGTCTTCAAAGATCCGCTCTTTCGCTGCATATGAGGTCCTGAAAACCAAAATTCGGATGCCTTCAAATGAAGAAAGAGAGCTCTTATATATGAAACCCTAGGTCTTAATTCCAACTTTAGGCCGACCTAGAGATTGAATCTCCTGCCAATTTCTTGGGGTTAAGCTTTATTTTATGATTGGATCGTGCTCGTAAAATTTCGGGAAAAATGTCCGGGACCATGTGCACGTCGGGCGCCATGGTCCCGACAACTTTTCACCAAATTTTCAGGGCCATAGGATATGATGATTTTAGAGCGAATCCCGAAGTTACAGCTGATTTCGAGATGTTTTGACCCCTAAAATCAAGCCCCCAAGTTCAAAATAGGACCTAATTAGGGTTTTAGATTAAATGATGCATTGGAAGAATAAAATGAAAGGGGCACACTTTAATGAAAAGGGCCCAACTTTATGATATGGGAGATGATAAAATAGAACCTTAGACCTAATTAATTTAATTAATTAAGTGCTAAAGGGGAAATGCGATGCAAAATGCAAAATGCGCCAAGGCGGGTGCTAAACTAGGTGTGAAATTGTACCACCGTAGCAAGTGCGTACAATTTACGACGCTACAGAAACCCTAATACAGTGATCAAGGTATTTATCGATATAACTTTTTAAGTTTGAGGTCTTAAATTTCTGAAATGGTTGGATCTAGTGTTGCTACCCCTCTTGTTGAAGATGATCCCAAAAATGCATTTTTATCGGTGCCAAGGTAGTCAAGAAGTGTTGCTCCATCTTCCGATTCTCAGAATCCTTAAAGCAAGCCTGCAAGCAAACCAAAACCACCAGCCAAGACATCCGGTGGTGGTGAAAAAAAAGGAAGTCAGTCAGATATGTGACTGTAGATGATGAAGAAACTGAATCTAATGAAGTAGTCAAGGAGGTTAAAGCCAAAGCTGCTAAGGCCACCAAGGTCTCAAAAGAGAAAACCATCTAGTAAGAAATCTAATCCATCTAAAATAGATGAGGTATTAAAGAAAGGAAAACTTGAAGTTAAACCTCCTATGTCTTTAGACCAGATTGTGAATGAGGTTGTGAAAAATGGTAACTTCGAGCCATTATTAGAATGGTATGAAATTTTTTATGAGAACGGTAAAAGAACTTTAGAGGAAGCAACTGTAGAGTACTTGAATGTATAGAGTAAAGCTCTAATTGAACTAATGTCTTTCATACCCAAGAGCTTGTATAAAATTTTGGATGCTAGGAGACAAACGAGAAATAAAGAAGATGAGAGATTGAAAGAATATGTATTAGTTAATCTATGTTCAGTAATTTCTAAGGAAGAGATAGAAAGATTACTTAAGTTAGCAAAGAATGAGTTCAGGAGTAAGTATAGAGTGAATAAAATCATGTTTGGGAAAATTGATGAGGTTGCAAAAGAATCTGAGAATTTTTTTACAAAAATAAAAATTGAGAAATAGTATGAAGTTAATTAGGTAAAAGGAAAAGATGAATCTCATCTGGGAGAGAAAAACATGCCATCTCAAGAAACTGAGCAGATAATGGATGCTACTACTTCTATCTTAGAAGTTCAGATAGTTGAGCCAATAGAGGTTAGTGTGCAAGAATAAGTTAGAGTTGAAGATGTAGTTGACAAGGGTGAAGAGGATGCAGGAAAAGTAGATGAAGGTAAGGACAAGGATGATAATCCACTAGTTGATGCAGTTAACCCTCTGGTTCTTGAGGAGGAAGCAGATACTAAAAAGAATGTCATAAAGGACAAGGTTGAAGTTGAGACTGAGGAAAAAGACACTGCAGAGACAGTGAAGGGAAAGAAAATAACTGATGATATAGAGTTTGTGCAAGGTCCTATTAGCCTCGCTTCTTTGTCTCCAATCCAAAAGCTTCAACTTGCATCATTTGCTCAAGAAAAGGCCAATGAGGATCTTATAAAGTCACACAAAGAGGACAATACGTTTCTAACCTTAGCATCTGGTATTTTGGAAAAATTAATGCCTTCATTTCAGAAGGATACTTCAGACGCTCCATCCGGGTAGTTGAAGAAATTAACCAACTCTGTGGACAATCACTTTCAATCCATTGAGAAATCTGCTAAGGATAAAGTGCAGAATGAATTTGACACTAAGAGGGTCCGAACTTTGAAAATAGATGATTGCAAAGGACATACACACTTTAGAGGCTCCAAACTTTGAAAAAAGAGAAAATCTAAGGAGCATGTGGATGAGCTAGCACGTATATCTTAGTCGGTTGATCCTCTATCAATTTCATTGAGTAGTCATGAAAATAAAGTGATATCATTGCTTGAGAAAATCAGGAGCTTGCGTCATGATAGGGAGAGAATAATTGGAAGAGTTGGAGAACTCTAGAGTTGCATTACCCCTAAGTTGGATATTATGCTCACTACTCTCAAGGATACTCAAGATGCTCTAGTTAACAGTGATCCAGAAGAGCTAAAGATTGCAAAGGCGCAAGCCTACCTTTTCAACGACCTTATAACCATGATGGAGAATCTGAAGAAGGGTTGGGATAGCCACTTGGGTACATTGAAGAATTCTTATGCATACATTTTCAAATTTTTGTATGTAAGGATTGTGTGTACGTATGTAAATTACATTTTTGGCTTGAATTTTTAATTTTTGGGACCCTTCCTTTGCCATTGATGTCAAAGGGAGTGTGTAGAGGAGTGAAAAATGTTGATCTTAGGGAGAGTTTCTTATTATTGGAGTCTGGTTGATAGATTCTTTTTGCGGTCTACATTATTTTAGTTTTGGTCTGACATTTAGTCATTTTTCACTAAGTGTTGCCATCAATACCAAAGGGGGAGACTGTTGGCAAGACACATTGCATTATTGTTCAGATGTTGTCATTGATTGCAACTAGAGTCAAATATCCAATCCGTAGTTCATGATTCATTCATACCGGAAGAGAGACTAAGGTTCGGTGAGATAGAACAATGTATTTGGTAATGTCGAGTAATTTGGTTGGTGATTCAATTGTGTTGAATATTTTATGTTGCAGATCTCAAAGAAGCATTGTGAAAGTGTAATATGCCTTATTCCAGGTTTATGGTCTCCGGTGATGATTCTTGAGTGAGTTGGAAGGTCTAGTATACATGTTTTCACGTAGAACAATGTTCATCAATAGTAACATGTGGATATTCATTGTGCGGATCGGGCAGAGTAATTTTGGTAATTTTTTGAGGGGTCAAGTATTTTAAGATGACATGTGCAAAGCGTGTGAACAATTTATTTTGGTCTGCATGATTGTATTTGATCGGATTGAGCCAACTTGGGTAACATGTTTCATTTGCGTGTTATGCATGTTTGGGCTGACATGTAATATATCTAATTTTATGTTTTGGATATATAAGACTGGTTGATTTGATCACTTTTTAGATTGGTAGATATATGTGAAGTGTGTATGAGCGATTGTGCACAATTTAAAGTGCGCAACTGAAAGATTTGAGCTCCAAAATACAACAGAATATCATAACAGAGTAGCGTAGCAGAGCAGAGTAAGACTATGTGATTTGTGCTTAACCGTAATTTTGGCATTTGTAGATGTTGTTTGTCAGTTCAAACATTCCAATTATTATATGTAATTATTTGTAAGGTAGTGAGCCTTCTAGGGCTGTAGCCCTTATTGTAATTTGAGCAATGAGCTCTAGGAAGTGTCCCTGAATGCATGTGCATTCCCCTCATGTAGTATTATTATACTTATAACAAGGTATATTAATATTGTGGGTCTCAATCTCATCGTGGTTTTCCCTTAACTGGGTTTCCACCTAAAAATCCCGGTGTTATGGTATTGTGGTTATTTGCTTTGTGTTTCTACACTCTACTTTTATTCATTTGCATTAAGTGGTTTAAAGGACAGATTAAGAATGTTAAAAACTGCATAACACTGATTCATCCCCCCCTTCTCAGTGTTCCTTGATTCCAACAAATCAAACATTCAAATTCAAGTGAGCAAGCAAGTAGTCTTCTTTCAAGCATTGCAGCAAAAGTAAGGTCAAGATTCAGGAATTGGAGTTGACATTCATGTTCTGTGTTTATGAAGACTTCATGAAACCTTAATTCCTTGTGGAGACAAACAAAACTCCATTAAAAGGTACAAAATTAGTGTTTCAAACATTTTTCAAAATTTCCCTCAAAATGAGATCACTTTCATACTACAATTCAGTAAATTCCATTTCTATTTCATGGTTAATTCCAAAATTGGGGTTTGACCTAAGGCAAATCTTGATTCCCTACTTATTTCCCTTATCTAGTGTGTACAGGAATAGGTATAAAGCTATGATCTTCATAATTGGCTTTATTCACAGAGATGAACAAATTCCCCTTTGGATGGCGAAAAGTGCGGACAACCAAAGCGATGGGCATTTCAGGCGCTCCTTTAGTGAATAGATCCAAACACTTTTACATTGCTCAGATCTAGGTTCATGGATATGTCTGAAAACTGTAGCTCACTTTTTATGCGTATTTACTTTCATTCTAGCATATTTACCCTAATTTCAATATTTTCATAATTTAACTTAAAAGAGGATAGCCAACCCCCCAAAGTGAATCTAATAAGAATTATTATTCCTATCCTTGTGTATTCATGGCTAAATCTATTAGGTTAACTCCTCTTTTAATGTAGTGGTCCCTAAGTCTAAAATTAGTAGTTCTCATACATCTAACTATGGAAACCCTAATTTTTCACTATTACACTATGAATTCCCAAATTTACTAGTGGCTAAAAGAACCATACATGAGTTGTAGGATCTAAATATCAAAGAGTACGAGTATCCAAGGGCAACCTATGATCCTATAGGAAAAATTAAAGCCTTGATGCCAAACACCTTTCTTGCTCATGACCCTACATAGGAATACTTCTGGGCTGGTATGCAAGATAGTATCAAGGCAATGAAAAGGAGATACTATAGGCTGACAACCCTTCAAATGAAGTCATTTAATGTTAAAGATGACATTCCAAAGAAATTTTCTAATGATGGAGAAGTGTTGGATCCACTATATGAAGACCATAAGGTGGCACGAAGACCTCTCACCGCAATTAGGTGGTCTAAGAAGGAGACCATAAATATTGATGTTGTAATGGTACAAGTGGTTGATCAAAGCTTAAAGTGGATTAATCTTGGACTCCCAAAAATTCAAAGTAGGAGGAAAGACAAAGAAAAATCATGTAATAACCACATTATAAGGTCACCAAAGAATACAACCAAAAGAGGGAGAAGAGTAGGAAAGAGAAGCCTAGTGGAGATGGAGGCATTGTTGACCCTATGGAGGCAAGGGATTTGAGGCAACAAATGTATGCGAAGATAAAAAAGAGAAAGTTCCTCAAAATTGCATCTGAAGAAGGAGTAACCACTGGATTGGCAATAGTATCTCTAGCATCTGTTGCACCCCTAAGCATCTCAATAGTCTTGACCCCATGAGAAGGAATACAAGACCAAGGAAGGGAGGATCCTAGTCTTGTATCCACATTGTCACAACAACCACCCTCCAAAGAGATCAAAATTGAGCTTTTGAGATGATAATGATGATAAGGAGATAGTTAGATGATGAGATAACATTTAGCAAAGCAAAGAAGCTAAGAAGCCTACGACTTCCTCTTCACAAATGCTAAAATCTTTAATCTATGCCCTCTAAAGAGATAGTAGTAGTGAAGAAAGTGCATGTACAAGACGATCCTGCAGGCTCGGTTATAAATGAGTCAGATAATGTACCTAGTCATAATCCAAATTAGAAAGAACAAGGACAAGATCAAGGAGCAATTGAAATGGATGTAGAACAGGAATGGACTTAACTTTTGAAGATTAGGAAAACCTATTAAAGGCTACTGAAGAATAAGAGAAGAAAAGGAGGAAGAAATTGAGTCTAATCAAGAGCAGGTTGAAAAGGAAGATCTTTCTAGGCCACCACTAAAGATGGTGTCATTGAGAAGCCAAGCTAAGACAAGTGAGAAGAAAGAGGTAGAAGGGGGACAAGATCAAGTTTTAACCATAGAGGGACCTTCAAATGAAGGTGAATATAATCCTTATATCCTTCTATGGCTACAATTCAATTTGAAAGGAAAAAGAAGACAATGTTGAAAAGGATAAGTTTGCAAGACATGTTCACCAAAGTGGAAGCTCCAAGAAAGCCAAAGAAGGCAAGAACACTTTATTACACTTCAAAGAATGCACATGATGAGATAGTGGATGATATTACCACCCAAATTGTAGACAATGATGACAAAGAGATGAATACTTTTGATGACAATCAAGGTGAGGATGCAAAAGAAGAATCAGTCCAAGCAAGAGTTGATGACTTGAGTGGCATATTTTGAGTAATTTTTTGAGGATCTTACTGCTCCCTTGGAATCACAAGTAGTAGGTATGCAAATGCCTCCTTTGATTCTACAAGCAAAGGTAGACTCACTATATGCTCTGAAGAGAAAGGATTCAATAATGGATACATGGGCTGCACAACAAACAAAAAAATATTAACTTAAAATAACCAAGTCCTATGATGCATATGATGAAGCCTATTTGTTAGAAGTGGTCATGTCAACTTACACCAACCAATAGGAGAAAGATGATTGAAGGCTCCAAGAAATAATTAACTTGATGAAGGAGATCAAAGGGGTGAGAGAAGAAAAATTCAAAGAGGTAGATATCTTGTAGTGCCTCTCCTTGATTCATCCTTTCTTTTGTGCTTCGATAGATTATACTGGCATAGTTTAGACTATTTTTGTGATTCTTTGACTAGATGTTTATGGATTTAACTATGTTTTTGGATGCTTCTTTATGCTTATTAGACATATTTTGTTGTGTTTGAAATTATGATTTCAGATGGATGATGATATTCCTAGACTATTGCGAGGATGGATTACTCTATGATGATCGTTGTGTGTTCACTTCTATGCGTATATCATGTTTGTTGCATGATGATTTTATGTTATTTTATGATGTACTAACCCCATTCTATGATTATAATTATATGTGACGCATTGATGCTATATTGGGTAACTGTTTGTGTGAGTAGAGATGATTTCATATCACTCATTGTGAGCATGATATGCCATCGCGATTCTCTATCACTTGTTTGTTCATTATATATTGTATATGTTGTATCGTGGCTTTGTGGATGCGGGATTTGTAGGTACCAGACATCGAATCCACCTGGCTTCACAGATTTGAGCGTGTCTTATCCCAATGACAAGTTGATCAGAGTTGACATGATAGCCCACCCTATACTCTAGGTTTAAGTTGACTACCCTTGGCAGTTTAGAGTCTTGACGCGAGTCGTGGTTAGTGTGTAATGCTTTCTTGTATTATTTTATGGTGGCTTGCTTTGTGTAGCTTAGTCAATTATTAATTATTTTATTAAATTAATTTATATAGTTTTATAATGTGAAATTAAAAATAAAGATTAATATAGTTTATAATAATTCATTAAATAAATAGTTGGTATAATATTTAATAATAAAGTGTTGTTGAATTAATATTATCATTTAGTAAGAAAAGGCTTTATTATTAATTAGAATATCTAATTATATAAATAGCCTTTGATTTATTATTATGGCCTTGGGTTATTTATTTATTATTGGGCTTTTATAATTATTTGTGCCCATGATTTTATGAGTTGTTTATATTATTATTATTATTCTCTTTTTACTCTCTTGGATTGTTTGGTAGATTCTTTCTACCTACCCTATTATTCTATTAGTTATATTTTTGGGTAAGTTAATTAAATAATATTTTGTTATTCTTACCTTGGGTTTTGCAAATGGTTGGTAAGAAATATATTATTTTGTAATATTTTGATTGGCTGAGATTTTCTGTAGTTTTAGTTTGATTTTCTATTTATTTGGCTTCCTGAGTATTTTGTCGAGTTAGCATTTTCGATTTTTCTCTTGCAATTTGGATTTTGTCTGAGCATTTAGATTTTGAAGATTTATTGGCTTGGATTATGGATTGTGCTTCTTTGAATTCCTTCCATTACTTCTATTTTTCCAGGTTGGAGGAATTATCCTTCTATGCAAAATTTATTCTAGAAAAGATTGTATTCTCCGTGTATTTATCAGAAAGATTGACTTCAAGTTATTTGGGAGAAATTATTTTATAAGTTTTACATAGTTGGAGTTTGATATTATTTTATATGGAAATATATTATAAAGTTTAAACTTTGGTTGGGATTAATATTTGGGTTTTCTGCTATTGTCATGAATGGCCGACATTGGATTTTGGTTCTGTGAATGTGTTTTCCCTGATTGAGTCCTCAAGTGTTTTCCTTTGAGTTGTTTATCTAGCTTCTTGAATTGGTTATGGAATTGTGTCTCTTTTGATAGTATTTTCAGAATTTATCATTTATCCTTTGATTTCGTATGTTGGTCGCAAGTTTTTTGTATCGTCTGAGTAAATGTGCTAAAGTTGTATATGTGTTATTCCTTTTATCAAATGAGTTGTTTCTTCTATTATATGTGTTGTTTCTTAGGGAAAATGTGTTGTACTGTGAGGTATATGCATTTTTCTGTGTGATGAATGCATTGTTATGTAAGGTATATGTGTTGTTCAGCATAGCATATGCGCTAAACTGTCTGTTTCCAGTAAGTTTGTCAAATTTGGTTCATTTTCCAATTTCTATTTTTGTTCTTCGAAATCCAAAGGTTATTTTTTGTTACTTGAGATGTTCCAGATCTATTTCATTGATTGATTATTGGTTGTCTTGATTATTTGGCTTGTGTGTGTGATTATCTTGTAGCTGAGCTCATTTGTTGTATTCTTTGAAGATGATTGCATTGTTGTTGGATTGGTTGGATACCTTGGTAAGATAGGTCTTGTATTATTGAGAGCCCATGGTTTTGTGGTAGTATTTTGTGTTGTTACCCTAAGGTCTAGGTGAATTCAAGGGGGAGAGTGGGCTTCATAGTGAGTGAATAGGATCACATGGAGTGGGCTGACAGGTCCATTCGAGATCTAGACCTCTAGGTATCTCACTAGAAGTTTTCCAATGTGAACAAGTGATAAATTAATTAATAATACTTGGGTTTGGGTAGAATAATTCATCTTAATAGGATAATAAAATTATGTTGGCCCCTTTGCCTTGCCCTGCGGTTGTGGACCGGAATAGGATTGGGAAGGCCTTGGTAAAACCCAGGTAACCTAATCTCTTTCACTCCATGATGTTGAGATGGCTCCACATGTGCTTTGGGACATCCAGGATTGGCACCCAGGTACCCACATGATGCATGTGATGACACTCTTTCTCCCTACATGTAGGTCCTACTACCTTGAGTTTTGCTTGGTTGTGTTGCCTCTGGAGGGTTTTGTGTTTGGAGAGTTTGTGTTGATGGCTTCCTTTTGGGTATCTTATGTTGCTTTGCATCCTTTCTATGTTGGTATTTCCTTTGGTTGTTTGGTGTGAAATTAGATCTAGAGTATGTGTAGGAAATTGTGTCATCTCCTAGCACGGGGGGTGGTACCTTTTGTTCCACATGGTTGGGTGGTTTGATGCCTTCTTCCATTGGGATGTTCTTCATTGGATGCTATCCGTGGATGCAAATATCTTGTCTTCTCAACTTTGGATGGATTCTTGTAGTAGAATAATGTAATGTTTATATAACATGTCTGTAGTGATTCATGATGTAATTGTAATGTAAATAGAACTATGGACCTTGTTGTAAAGGATATTGTATTCATGTACTAGTATGTGTAGCATCATAAAATTGTGACCTTGCAATTTTCAACCACATTTGGGTCTTCACATTGGAAAATTGAATCCCTAAGCCTGACTGGAGACCCAAGACATGCTCACACTACCCGAATCTTGCATCTCCTCACACCCCACACTCTCCTATGTTGCTTCATGTCCTGAATTAGGGTAGGACAGGGGCCCCCTCTACATTTATCCTTCATTGGGATTTGCATTTGGAAAGCGGGAAAAGTTTCCCTATGTTAGCCTATGACAAAAAATCAGTCAATTAACCCTAATTGACTAGTATATAAGACATATTTTCCCTTCCTATTTGCAGAAGTGAAAGTAAGGTGAGCAAGCATTATCCTTATTCAAGCATTGAGCATTCTCAAGTCTCCTTTAAAGGCTAGGTGTTGCATTCAAGTCAAGGATTCAACCATTGAAGAGGAGATCTCTTTGATCATTCAATTTCATACAAGAAACTCTATCTACATTTCAATTGCATCCTCCCTTAAGGTAAATTCTATTTCAGTCTTTCATTTACATTTACTTGTAAGTACTACTTTTCATCATTTGGTTAATTCCAAAACTGGGGTTTGACCTTAAGGAAAAACCCCAATCCCAACCCTTTTTCCTCACTTTTATGTGTGTAGGTTGCAAGTGCACAACCGTATTTGCAGATTTGGACTTCATTTCAGAGGCGGAAAAACCCTTTTCGACATGTGGATTTTTTGGAGGACCGTGTGCACTTTCAACACAGTCCCAATAACTTTCGTTCAAATTTGCAGGGGAGCTTCATCTCAACATTTTATTGCCAATTCCAGGTGCACAACTTCATACCGCATTCTTATCTCAAGTTATAGTCATGTCTTTGTCTCTTTTACACTTAGTCTTAAATCACATCATCCAACCTTTTACATTCTAAAAGAGGGGTTACTTTTACTTTCCAAATCCATTGTCAATTCACTTAGCATTCAATTTGAGATTAGATCTAGTGAATTATCCCCCCTCTTTTAAATGTAATGTGCGTGAAAAGGTTAAGGAGAATCTTTTGTGAAACCTTCACTCGTTCTCTTGAGGAGAGAAAATATTTCCTCTTGATTTCTTCATCACCCTCTTTCACGACATTTACATTTTGGTTAACCCGACGTCTTACATGCTTGAAATTACAAATCATTGCATAATTTTCATTTACAAGTTTAATTTTCCTACAAATTTACAGAACTTAGTGGTTAATTCCATCAAAACCCTAGTTTTCAAAAATTGGAATTGAACTTTGTCTTGTGAAAAATTTCTATCTATAGTTTTAGATCTGAAAATTTCTTTGCTTGAAAAAATCAATTTCATAATTGTCTTGTTCAATTTGCAAATTCAAATTTACAAAATTAAGTTGTTTTGTCAAAACCCTAATTTTCAAAAATCAACGTGAACTTGTGCAAAAATTCAACTCACATTTAATTTTCAGAATTAGGGTTGTTTTCAGATTTGTCTTCTTGCCTAAAATTCAAATTTTCAATTTCCCTCTTTTTTTCCAAAATTAAATTTTTTAAAATTCAGTGGTTAGGTCCTAAAACCCTAATTTTTAAAATCAATTGGATTTTGTGCAAATTTCAATCAATTTCAATCAATTTCAGTTTTATACACATTATTTAAGGTGGCCTTATCCATTAGGTTTGATTTTTTTCAAATTTGCAATTCAATTTCTTGTCTTTTTCAAAATGCTAATAGGGTCCTATTTTCACATTCAAACCTTAATTTCACCTATCTAAACTTCATAGAATCAACTAGTTTTTGGGGGTCAGCTTTGAAATCATCGTAACTTTCATCCCTGAAATTTTTTGAAAAAGTTGGTAGGACCCTGTGCACTTTCAACACAGTCCTTGGCTTTTTTCCTGAAATTTCGGGAGGTTGTTATGATTGTATTTAATTGCTTAAATCTATAAAATTGGTTGATTTTCTTGAATTTTGGTCTCTCTAAAATAAAAAATATTTCCCAATTTCAATATCCCAACTTTCAAGGAAAATTTTGAAATTAAGTGCTTAATTATAATTTAATCTGATTGATATTATTAGATTATAATTAATATTAATTTATTGGGTGGTGCATTTGCAAGTGTGGAGGTGAGCTTGGGCATCCGAGTCCTAGCTCGATTCTTTGTTTCTGTTGGTCTGTACGTTGGGAGGGGTGTGCGTGTTGTGCGGGGAGAGATTTTTTGTTTTTGTTTTGTGTTATTTTCCTTGTTCACTTCTGGCTTCTGCCTATGCGTGTTTCAATTGGCTATGAGGGTTTTGTGTTGCGGTGGTGTGGTTTTGCCTTTGTTGGGTTCTCTTTCATGTCGATGATAGGGTGCTTACTCGGTGTTGAGGGTGTGAGGAGGTTGGGTGAGGCCAGTGAGGGTGCCCACCCTTCATCCCGTTTGGGGTTTTCTTCTACATGTAAGGCGGGAGGACTTTTATGGCCACGACTCGTGGGGATCTATCACGAGCTTCTCCGAACATGGATTTTCGTGTAGCTACTATTTAGAAGTCTCCAAATCAAAGCACTAAATTGTTTGTCAATAGTCTTTTCACTTCAAGTGAAGGTAATGTAGATGTTGGCTCATCAGGTGGTGCTCAGACCACTAAGATGAATGGGTGTTTGGAGAAGTGTAAAGAGAGGCCAAAATTGGTGATCCCACTGGAAATGACTACTAAGGATGTGGAATATTATTCAAAGCATTCTTTGTACTGCAAGTTTTTGGGTATGAGGATCCCTTTGCAGTTCTTGGAGGTTTGGTCTCAAGGGAATTGGGCACCTGAGGATGAGATGGAGATTATGGTGCTAGCCAATAATTATTTCATGTTTACTTTAAGCTTCTTGACAGATCAAAATAGGGTCTTTGAATGAGGCCCTTACTTTCATCACCAGGTCGGTTTGTTCATTAAACCCTGGCATGCAGGTTTCAACCCATCTGAGGAGTTGTCAAATCGCATTCCAATTTGGGTTCTATTTCCGCATTTTCTAGTGGAATATTGTTGGGAAGACATTTTGCACTTACTTGCATCATTTCTTGGCAAGCTAGTGGGCTCATCAACTCAAACTCTGGGTAAGAAGGTTATGATTTGCATGAATTTTTGTTGAGATTGGCTTGAGTAAACCTTTGCTAGATGCAGTGGATATGTGTGCGGGTTCCTATTCTTGGGTATAGCCTTTGGACTATGAGACTCTTACCTTTTGTTGTCGTTTGTGTCACAAATATGGACACTTACAACATAGAAGCCCCTAATCTAAACCATTGGATGTTTAGTCCTCTATGCCTACTCGCAATCCACCTGCAGTGGATAAGGGGAAGAGTCCTATTTTGGGTGATGTGGTCGAATCTAATGGTTTTGTGCCTGTCAAACCTTGAAACAAGAATATGGGTCAAAAGAGGACTTGGAGAGAGCATCAAGATGAGGATACTTTTAATAGGTTTGTGTTGGCATTATGTGAACCGGTATAAGGACAAAATGATATTGTATGTTGTCATTGATGTTAATATGTGATATGAAGTGAATCGGCATATGTGATATGTGAGAAGAGAGAACCGACATATGTGTGAACTGATATATATGCCAAAGTGAAGTGGTATACTTGTTCAAGATGAACTGGCACATGGAAGCACTGTGTGACTACCAGTTGGTTGGTAGTTTCCACTTTAGGATTTCCAGTTGGAGTACCTCAAGCCTGTGTGACTCAATTGGTGATCTTGGTGTGATGAGTTAACAGTATAATGAAGAACAGGTCATGTTGCCACGTAAGCTCTGTGCGCGTGAAGGATCCTACATGAAGAAGACTATTCCTATCTACCTTGGGAATGTGCAAAGTTTGTCAAATGGTGATAACGGGTGATGGGTTATCGGCCACCATGAAATCGGTAGATAATGGATGATGGAGAATGTCTTGAGATCGATTCAAGATTGTTGCATTTAATGTAGTATGATTCAATGGTCAGGATTGAACCACTTGAATTGCTTAACCTAACAGGTTTAGGGTTTAGGGTTTTTGCTTCCGACCTATATGTTTCCTATAAGGTCGATGTTGTGTTTCTTTCTAAGGTTGTTGGAAAAAGTTGTGAGTGTGTATCCAAGGGAAGTGATACATGATTCTTGCCAGACCAAAGGAGAGAAGAGATACCTGCAAAGTGAATGTGCAAAAGGTGAAGAGGAGCCAAAATGGATCTACATTAGCATTGAGTATTGTTACCAGATCATTGTAATTCCTATTGATCTCTAACCACTTCAACAATTGTGAAATCCCTTAACAGGGTAGCCTTAACTGGCTTGATACAAATCCCTTAATAGGGTAGCTTTAACCGGCTTGATTCAAATCCCCTAACCGGGTAACTCGAAGTTAATGAGTTCTGAGAAGCTATAGAGCTCTGGAGATCCTTTAGCTATTGAGTTCTTGAAATCCTCTAACATGGTAACCCCAACCGGGTTTAACCCTTAATTAGGTATTGTAGCCATCCCTTAACTGGGTGATCCCTAACAGGATTGGTTCCTAGCAGAACCTATTGTAATGTCTTTAACTGGACAAGGCTCCTAACAGAGCGGACTTCTAAAGAGTTCAAAAAGCAGCTTGTGGGTATTCATCCCCACCATGGTTTTTCCCAGTTCGGTTTCCACGTGAAAAATATGTGTGTCATGTGTGATGCTTTTGTCTTGTGATGCTTTGTTATTACCTGTTGAGCATATGATGGTTATGTGTTTTATGCCTATCTATAAAACATACTGAACCAACTATTGTGAAGATCAGATGATAGTTTACCTGTTCATGCATGAGGGTGTAATGGAATTGTAGTATTGAGCTAAGAGGAAAGCTTAGTGAGTGACCAGTTTATAATTGTTTTAGTTGTTCTGGGTCTTACCGGTTGCACTTTGTTTCAGCTAGTATCACTGCTTGCTAGTCATTTGAAGTATTTGTTGTCAAACCGGTTTTGGAATATATTTTTGTGTGTACTGATTCACCCCCCCCCTCTCAGTACCGGTTTGGTACTATTGGTTCTTCATTGAGTTATCAATTGGTATTAGATCTCTCTAGGTCCTCTATGTTGTAAGCTTAACTGCTTGAGGTAAAGATCCCAGTCAAATGATGAAGAGGGAAGGTCCAAAGTTTAACAGGGAAAATTTTGGTATATGGAAAGATAGGATGAAGATATTCATCAGAAGCATGGGTGCTCAACATTGGAGTTATGTTGAGAATGTCTATGTTGTCCCTACCGGTACTCTCATTGATGACCAAAAGAGAGAGATACAAGAAAATGGGCAAGTCATGGAAGCCCTCATCAGTAGTCTATCCGACATTGAGTTTATTGATGTTCAGGACAAGGTAAATCCCAAAGAGGTATGGGATTCTCTTGAAAATATCTATGGTGGCGATGAACATGTGAAATAGACTAAGGAAGAAATATTGAGAGGGAAGTTTGAAGATATGCGGATGGTTGAAGGTGAGACCATTCAGTAGTATGGAATAAGAATCAAAACAGTTGTTGGAGAAATTAAGAGTGCAGGTGGTAAAATAAAAGATTCCACTGTGGTAAGCAAAGTACTGAGATCCCTGTTGCCGGTCTATGCAATAAGGGTTGCTGCTATCCAGGAGCTAAGATCAATAGACAAGTCTAAGGTATCCTTGGACTCCATCATAGCCAAGTTAACAGCCTATGAGATAAATAGTTTTGATGGCAGTATTCAAAAGACTGAATCTGCATTCAAAGCCTCTACTATACCATCCAGAAAATTTGGATGAAGCATGTACTAGAAGGCTTCAAAATCCCTGTATCTGAACTCGTAAGTATATTCTGTGATAACACAAGTGCTATCAATATTTCAAAGAATCCGGTTTTACATTCTAGAACCAAGCATTTTGAGCTTAAGTATCATTTCTTGAGGGAAAAGGTTCAGAATAAAGAGATTGCACTGGAACATGTTTCCAGTAAGGAGCAGTTAGCACACATATTCACCAAGCCTCTTCCAAAGACTACATTTGTGCATTTAAGAGGTGAAATGGGGGTACTGCCCCTTTAGGTGGTGAACTAAAAGTATTTGTTCCACATCAGTCAGGTATTGTATAGTCAATTTTTTGTTGATTGATGTGTTGAAGGATGCTACTCCTCAGGGGGAGTAGCATAATGGAACAGGGTTGCTTGTGCCTCCACTTTGGCATTGTTGTCAAAGGGGGAGAAGGAGTGAAGCGGAAAAGATATCTGTAGGAGAAGATGTGAAGCAGAGACATATCTTTGTATATTGCCATCAATGCCAAAGGGGGAGATTGTTGGCATTATGTGAACCGGTATAAGGACATAATGATATTGTATGTTGTCATTGATGTCAATATATCATATGAAGTGAACCGGTATATGTGATATGTGAGAAGAGAGAACTGGCATATGTGTGAACCGGTATATATGCCAAAGTGAAGCGGTATACTTGTTCAAGATGAACCTGCACATGGAAGCACTGTGTGACTACCGGTTGGCAGGGAGTTCCCACTTTAGGATTTTCGATTGGAGTACCTCAAGTCTGTGGGACTCAATCAGTGATCTTTGTGTGATGAGTTAACAGTATAAAGAAGAATAGGTCATGTTGCCATGTAAGCTCTGTGCACATGAAGGATCCTGCATGAAGAAGACTATTCCTATCTACCTCAGGAATGTGTGAAGTTTGTCAAACGGTGATAACACATGATGGGTTATCAGCGGCCATGAAATCGGTAGATAATGGACGATGGAGAATGTCTTGAGATCGATTCAAGATTGTTGCATTTAATGCAGCTTGATTCAACGGTCAGGATTGAACCACTTGAATTGCTTAACCTAACAGGTTTAGGGTTTAGGGTTTTTGCTACCGACCTGTATGTTTCCTATAAGGTCAATGTTGTGTTTCTTTCTAAGGTTGTTGGCAAAAGTTGTGAGTGTGTATCCAAGGGAAGTGATATGTGATTCTTTCCAGACCAAAGGAGAGAAGAGATACCTGCAAAGTGAATGTGCAGAAGGTGAAGAGGAGCCAAAATGGATCTGCATTAGCATTGAGTGTTGTTACTAGATCATTATAATTCCTGTTGATCTCTAACCACTTCAACAGTTGTGAAATCCCTTAACAAGGTAGCCTTAACTGCCTTGATACAAAACCCTTAACAGGGTAGCTTTAACTGACTTGATTCAAATCCCCTAACCGGGTAACTCGAAGTTAATGAGTTTTGAGAAGCTATAGAGCTCTGGAGATCCTTTAGCTATTGAGTTCTTGAAATCCTCTAACAAGGTAACCCCAACTGGGTTTAACTCTTAACCAGGTATTGTATCCATCCCTTAACCGGGTGATCCCTAACAGGATCGGTTCCAACCAGAACCTATTGTAATGTCTTTAACCGGACAAGGCTCCTAACAGAGCAGACTTCTAAAGAGTTCAAAAAGTAGCTTGTGGGTATTCATCCCCACCGTGGTTTTTCCCAATTGGGTTTCCACGTGAAAAATATGTGTGTCATGTGTGATGCTTTTGTCTTGTGATGCTTTGTTATTACCTGTTGAGCATATGATGGTTCTGTGTTTTATGCCTGTCTATAAAACATATTGAACCAATTGTTGTGAAGATTAGATGATAGTTTACCTGTTCATGCATGAGGGTGTAATGGTATTGTAGTATTGAGCTAAGAGGAAAGCTTAGTGAGTGACTGATTTATAATTGTTTTAGTTGTTTTAGGTCTTACCGGTTGCACTCTGTTTTAGCTAGTATCACTGCTTGCCAGTCATTTGAAGTATTTGTTGTCAAACCAGTTTTGGACTGTATTTTTGTGTGTACTAATTTACCCCCCCCCCCCTCTCAGTACCGGTTTGGTACTATTGGTTCTTCATTGAGTTATCAATTTGAAGTTTTGGATGATCTCAGTCAACAAGAGGTGAATCTAGGTTTGATGATTTTGGATCAAGATGTTGGAGGTGCGGTCCAAGAAGATCCCATTTCAGGGGCTCCTATAACTCCGTAGGTTGATGAGACTTTACACATGGATACAAACCTACAGATGGTGGCTCAGAGGGAGGTAGATTTTTCTACTGAAGCATTGAAGGGGGATGGGGAACCTCATATCCCCTTGCAGAAATCAAGTGCAAAAGTGGGTGAAAGCAGTAAGTTGTCTCCTCAGTTGGGCCTTATGCAGAAAGAGTTTAAGAAAGGGGGGATGGGCAAAACTTCTAATATCAGCAGGAAGAAAGATGTAGAGAAGATTAAATTGACAGGGGAGACTTTGGTGGAGTCGGGGCCTGTCAAGACTCTAGATTCTAATTTCTCGACTCCCTTGAAATGATTTTCCTCTCATGGAATTCCAAGGGCTTGAACAGTGGCCCTAAAAAAAAATTTGTTTGGGATTTGATTAGATGTCATTCTCTTGATATTCTTTTTCTATAGGAGACCAAGTTATCTGTTGAGAATAGAATTGGTCTAGCTCCTAAGGTTTGGAGAAATGGTGATTGCCAGTGTGTTGGTGCTATGGAATCCTCTTGAGAGGTTGCCTGCTTATGGAATCCTCAAAAGATTTGCCCTCAGTGGTAGGTGTCTTTTAGGTCCTCTATTTGCATGGTGGCTTCTGTTTTTGAGACAAGGGAATTGGTTCTTCTTACCAATGTGTATGCTCCTGTCAAGCTACGGGGAAAGAAACTATTGTGGTCTAATATCCATTTGATTTGTAATATGATGTCTTTCCACCCTTCGATTATTGTAGGAGATTTCAATGCTATTATTGATATTTCAGAGAAATGAGGTGGCATGACAAGACTGGAACCCTCTCGGCGGCTACTTCAGGACAATATCTTGGAGCTGAATCTTGTTGATATCAAGCGCAACAATGGGCATTTTACTTGGAGTAACAGGAGAGTTGGGGATAATAACATAGCTGAAAGAGTGGATCATTTCTTTGTTTCTTTCTTTTGGGTTGGTGGTTTGTGGTCTTCTAGTTCAGAGATTTTGGATTGGAGGGGTTCAGACGATTGGCCTATTAAGCTCAATAATTCATCTGCTTGGATTCCTTAGACTCTTCACTTTAAGCTTCAGATCATGTGGTTGTAGGATCCTAATCGCTATGGTTATGTTGCTCAATGGTGGAGGTAAGGTAGACCTTCTCATGGTACTACAATGTATGTCTTTGCTAAGCTTCTCCAATTTGTTAAGTATCAGCTTAAGCATCGGAACCAGTAGTGTTTCGGGAATATTTTCCATGAGAATTCTGCTACTCAAGCTAGATTGGACAACATTACAAGGTCAATCAGAGAAGGTGGAGTGAATATGGAGCTTTTTCAGGAAGAGTCTAAGGCCTTGAAGGTTTTGGAGGAATGGGAGCTTCGGGAGGAAGATTTTTTGGAAACAGAAGGCTCGTATAGAGTGGCTTCAAGAGGGTGATAGGAATACTGCGTTCTTTTTCAACTCTGTTAAGGCCAAGCATTAGGGTAACTCTATTACTCATTTGGTTAATGATAGGGGAGAAAATTTGTATTCTTTTCATGATAAGTCTAATGAAGTTGTGCAGTATTTCACTTCTTTGTTCAGATAGGATTCGTGGGGGAATTTAGCTGAGGAAGCTCAGGTTCTTTCTTCCATCCCATCTTTGATTACTTTGGATATACGAAATCATCTTATGGGTGACATTTCTTTGGAGTAACTTGAGGGGATTGTGTTTCAGATGAAGAAGGGTAAGGCCCCTGGCCCAGATGGCTTACCTATTAAGTTTTTTTAAGAATTTTGGGACATTATTAAGATGGATCTTCTGGGAGTGGTTCAAGAGTCTCAAAGGAGTAAACAAATGTTGAGAGCTCTGAATTCTACCTTGCTCACTCTCATTACCAAATGTGAGGGAGCAGATAGACTAAGTCACTTCCGTCCCATCTCCCTTTGTAATGTGGTTTTTAAAATTATCTTCAATCTAATAGCTGATAGGTTAAAGAAGTGGCTTAAGGTGTTAATCTCTAAGGAACATAGTGGTTTTGTGGTAGGAAGACAAATTTTGGATGGGATTGTCATTGCAATGGAAACTATACATTCTATGGCCATCTCCAGGGATAAGGCTATGTTAATTAAGTTGGACATGACCAAGCTTATGACAAAGTCTGGTAGTCCTTCCTTTATAATATTATGATGGCCTTTGGTTTTGGAGAAGAGTGGATTCAATGGGTTATGAGTTGTGATACGTTGGTCTCTTTCTCTATCTTAATTAATGGGGAGCATTCTGAGCTTTTTGGTGCCTCCCATGGCTTGTGGTAGGGGGACCCTCTCTCTCCTTACTTGTTTCTTCTTTTTGTGGAGGATTTGGGTTGTTTATTAAGAAGGCATGTTGGTTTGGGCATTATTCAGGCATGGAAGTGGGAGATATTTTACCCCCTTAGTCTCATTTGTAGTTTGTGGATGACACTGCTTTGATGGGTATGGCTACCATTCGTAAGGCTATGAATATGCATAGGGTTCTGGATGTTTATCTGATGGCCTTGGGGCAATTTATTAATGAAGACAAGTCTTCCATTTTTTCTTCAACACTCTGGAGGCTATTCAAAGGAGGATTTCTTGCATTCTTTGATTTCAGATTGGGTCCCTTCTCCTATCTTATCTTGGGATTCCTATATCTGGTGGTTGGTTACCTAGGGAAATGTGGCAGCCTATTCTGGAAAAATTTTAGGTGAGAGTATCTCATTGGACCCACTGATGGTTATCCTTTGCAGGTAGATTTCAGTTACTTAAATTTGTATTTCAGACTTTACCCATTTACATGTGTATGATTTAGGTTGATCCACTGAGTTTTGTTAGGTAGTTGGATTCCTTAGCAAGACAGTTCTTATGGGTTGGTATCATGTTGTCATCTAAATGAAGCATGGTCAAATGGGATATTGTGTGTTTCCCTAAGAAGTAGGGTGGTTTGGGTCTACGCCAGTCGATGTTGTCTGGTATGGATTTGGCTACTAAATTATATTGGCGGTAGTGTGTTGAGAAGGATCGAGGCTGGGCTAGGATTATATCTCATAAGTATTTCCATGGTATTCCTTAGAAATAAATTCACCTCTATCCTCTGATAGGGAAAAGTTCAACAATTTGGACAACTCTCAAGAAGAGAGCTGCTTTGGTTAAGGAGGGTTTATTTTGGATATGCAAACAGGGAACTGAAATCTAGTTTTGGTTTGATTCTTGGGATGGCCATCCCCCTATTGTCTCATTTGCAAAATTTGTGCTAGATATTTTGTGATGCGGGATGGTGGAGGGTTAGTGATTTAAATCTCTTTCTTTTCAGGGACAGTTAGTTACAGCTATGTGGAAGACTCCTAAAGAGTGGCCTCTGAGGGATATTGTTGAGGATTGTGAGGAGTTGTATAATATTATTTTTGGAAGGTGTTGTCGTTCTCTCATGAAGGAGGATATCCTCTCATGGGATCCTAACCCAAAGGGCTATTATATCATTGCATCTAGATACTAGAGGCTTCTTTCTCAGAGGTTCGAGGGGATGGAAGTTTAGTGGCAGAAGTGGGTGTGGAACAAGTTTTCTTGGCCAAAGTGTAATTGTTTCATCTGGACTCTGGCTTGGAATAGGTGCTTGACATGGGATAATATTCAAAAAAGGGGATGATTCTTCCCACCTATTTTTGTTGTTGTTCATTTTATTTACAACTCTAGCACTTTTGGTGGAGTGTTTGGAATTGTCCCTATATTCATGCTCACTCTCTCATGGAATTTTGGGCTAGGATTGGAAGCCCTCCCTCGGTTTCTACCTTTCTGCAAGATGATTGGTATCTTGGGCGTATCTTGGGCCTATCTTCTTACTATGGCAGGTATGGTTGGAGAGGAATAGAAGGATTTTCAAAGGTGAAAAATTGTAGGTCCATCAGGTGTGGTTTAGAGTTTTAGGTATTCTTAATGAGACTATTGAGGCTAAGGGGGAGGTGGTGCTTCTGCTAGAGAAGCGATATGTTGTTATGTTGGATAGGTTGGGTTTCCATGGGTGGTCATTGCATTTTGTGTGCTATAGGAGAAGGTTGCAAGTAAGGCACATAGTTCAGAGGATGGGTAGATGACAACCCCCTCTTGCTGACACTTTGAAGATTAATACTGATGGTTCCTCCAAGGGTAATCCTAGGTCTGGTGGTATTGGTGGTGTTGGGCGAGACTCTTATGGTTTGGTGGTGTTCCTTTTTTCAATCCATAACGGTGATCAAACTATCAACCATATGGAAGGTTTGGCGATCTTCCATGCTTTGGAGCAGGCATATGCTCAGTGTTGGCGTAGGATTATATGCAAGTTAGATTCTCAGGTTTTGATTAAATTTCTTAATAGACAGAAGGTGTCAGATGTTAGTTGGCAATTGGCTATCCTAGTGGAGCGGATTTTACAGGTATGTTCCTTGATGGAGATAGTTTACTTTGTCCATATTCCTAGGGAATGGAATGGGGTTGCAAACTGTTTGGCTAAATGGGCCTCTAAGCACTTGGACAGACAAAATATTGATGAATGGTCTCAGATCCCTTTTGAGTTGCATATGGATCTGGAGAGGGTGCTTGCTAAGGATAGAGATGGCAATGGAGCTAGTTGATGGGGATCTTTGCTCGGTGGGATTTTATGATTTCCTGGGTTCTTGCCCTTTATTTGATTGTATTGCTTTCTTCTGATTAATAAATTTTTTACCCCTTTTTAAAATATAATCTTCCCTAATTTTAAAAATTCAAATGTTAACAAATTTAATTTTGAAATTAAGTGGTATTCCATTGGCCTTAATTTTTAAAGCTCAATTTCTTAAATTATTTTGGAAATTGTGTCATTTCTCCTTTCAACAAAGTTCAAATTGTGTAATCATAAATTCCTTTAATTTTGCATTATTCAATTTTGCAAACTTTGTTCCGAAATTTTAAAATTCATATTTTCCCTCTAGTGCATGAGGTTTACCAATACTAGTCCTACCTACACTATACCTGTTAGATGAAGCATTATAATTAAGGCTTCCCAAGGTTTAATTACCGAGGAGATGGAGCCTAATTTGGGTGACTTCTTCAATGAGGATAATTATGATTCCTCCCATCCTAATAACATCTCCATTTACCCAATTGATGATTCCAATGATAAAGAAGAAGCTTTGACTAGAGTATCTATTGATCAACTTTCAAAATTGGATAATCAATTTGACAACTTTCAACAATGGATGTCCCAAGAATACCCTAATAGTGAAGCTCTTCCATTAGTTAAAGGTCTCAAGTGCATGATTCAAAGTGATAAGAATGGAATTGATATATTGTGTGGCATTTCTCATATTGTTTATTCTAATGCCATGCCTATAAAGAGTTATGTTGAGAACTTAGGTTATTCACAACCTTTGACCACTCCAATGGCTAGTATTCCTACTTTTAATTCAAATATCATGACTACATCAACTCAAAATATCATACCTACAAACATTAGTCATGGGGGAAATCCCTCTTCTTCAATAAGCCCTTCATCCTTACCCATGCCTTCAATAAGTATTCCCCTCACCTCTCACCCAATTAATGTGACACAAGGGGGAAATTCATCCAATCATTCTATTCCTCCCTTCAGTGTCTCATTTCCTACTCAATCATCTCCTATGCCTACTTACCATAGTGTTCCTCCACCTTATTCTCAATCAATTCCTTCTTTCAACAACATCATACCACCTTCTCAATCAAACATGTCTAATATTAATTCTTCAACCAAAGCAACCATTAATAATCTTTCCCAAACTGTGTCATCACTGCAACAATAAATCGCTTCTATGAGTCAATACAAGTTTAGTGTGCCCATGTTCGATGTTGCGAGCCCACTTTCTCTTAATATTGTTAGAGTCATCCCTCCTAAACATGTTGAAGTCCCTCAATTGGAACTCTATAATGGAAAAGGTGATCCTTTAATACATGTCAAGACATTCCAAACTTTGTGTACTGACTTTGCTTATGATCAAAGATTGCTTGGAAAATTGTTTACTAGAACATTGAGAGATAAGGCTTTACAATGGTATTTCTCTTTTCCTTCCTATTATATTGCTTCTTTTCAACAATTAGCAAATGATTTTATTCAACAATTTCAAAACAATATAGGTCATAAAATCACTTTAACTGATTTAATGCATTGTAAACAAGGCATTAAAGAAAAAGTGACTGATTTCATTGATAGATATAAGCATTTGTGCTCTCAAATTTCATTTCAAGTGCCTAATAATGATATTAAAATAATTTTCATTTCTAATTTGCAAAAATATATTAGAGACAAACTTCTCCTTTATGAGTTTACTTCCTTTCCGCAGTTGTGCGCAACACCTCACAATTATCAATTGACTATGAGTCAACTGGAGCAATCCACTCCTATGGCTCCGAGTGATAAGGGTGACAGTGCTCAACAACCATTTGTGAAGTTCAAACCAAGCAAAGGATTCATCAAATTCAATGACAATATCATCAACAACAATGTGAATGCTACAATAGGTGTGCCTCCTATTTCTAAATTTTTCAAAAGAGAAAGACAATTTACTCCTTTGAATGAATCTTTACATAGCATTATGTCTCAGTTGTTACAAAGAAATGTTATTAAAATTCCTCCCATAAAACCAGTTGACCCTTCTAAGGCAGCCTCACCCTACTTTTATAATTATTCTTTTTGTCAATTTCATCGTCAACTAGGTCATGAGACTGAGAAATGTTTTACATTGAAAAGTAAGATTCAGGATTTGATTGATAATAATACTATATCCATGGTAGGTGTGAATGATAAGGGATAGAAATTAGTAGCCCCTCCTAATAAAAATCTTAATATTAGTACTAATCATTTATTACTAACGTGATTGAGACTGAACATACCTCTTTCTCTCCTTCTGATGTGACTACTACGGTTCAAAATTTGGTGAATATGGTAGAGAAACAAAGAAAACCTAAGGATCTATGTATCACATTTGAACCTAGTGAGACCATTAGAGCACCCGATGGACCTCTATACATAGTTGCAAAGATTCAAGAAATGCCTTGTCGTGGTGTGCTTATCAATCCCTCTTGCATGGTTTATGTCATCACTGAGGAGTATCTTTTCACTTTATGTTTGCATAAACCAATCTATGATGACACTAATGTGGTCTTTAAGATATTTTATGGATTCTCTTGTCCTACCGTTGATTCTATCATACTTCCTATGAGGTTCACACTAAAACTATGGATGCCAACTTTGTTATCATTCCTTCTTTAGAGCAATTCCATGTGAAGTTGGGCTATCCTTGGCTATCTTCCATGAAGGCCATTGCTTCTCCAATCCATAAGTGTTTGAAATTTCCCCACAATGTAGAAATCATAACTATTAACCATAGCTTATTTCAACCAATTGAAAGAATCCCAGGTGTTCCTATTGATTGCTTTTGGCCAAAACAATTCCTATCTCTTCCGCCAAGAAGCAATGCTCTATTTCAATCTTATTAAAAGTGGAAGAAAGATATGATCTTATCCTTAAGCCAACTCAGAACTCCAAAAATTGACACTCCCATCCTTCTTGAAGATGATGTTCTTCCCTTGACAGATAGAACTAACCTTCCTCCTAACAAAGATTCCCAACCTATTCCTATGGATGAAACTATGCCTTCTCCTAAGAAGAATAACAATATTCCTCCTAATATTAGGCCTATACCTCCTCCTCCTCATGGACCTGGTCTCCTCCCTACACCAAACATTTCTCCTTTATATGGTGCAGTTCCATCTCCTTGCTCTTATAGAGAGAAGAGGCTTGCCTCTCCTCTTGTCCAACCTAAAAGACCTCAACCTAAACCTCCAACTACCAAAGATGAGAATATTCCTCCTTCAACAAATATTCCTCCTCCTTCTCAATCTTTCACTAAGACTTGACGAAATCATTGTGCGTGAGAACACCGACAAAAGTGTCGTGCTTGAGCTCGTGAAGTTGATCCTCAAAATAATCAATCTCCTAAAACTCCAATAGTTGACATGATTCCCTTTTCTCCTAGACAATATATTGAACCTACATCTCCAAATCATAAGTTGCAAAAAAATGTGATGGTTTTACTCGTATTCGTATTCACGCTCCTCTTTCTATAAATATTGATGAAAAAATAGGTGGAAATGTTATTCATGATGGCAATACAACTCCTAATTCTTCTGATAGTGACTATGAATATGTTGATGTGGACAAACATTTATCTGCAAAATTTTCAAAAGCTTTAATCCTAGCTCCTAGAAACAAACAAAGTGACTTAGCACATGAGCATAGTCCTTGTTTGGCCTTGTGGTAGCTCCATCTGTTGTGCTCGATGTTTCTCCTTTGGCGTGTTTCCCACCTTCCCAAAATAGTGATCAGTAAGGTCGGGAGGTGGATGACATGCTAGACTAGCTACATTAGCACTGTAGATCCTCTACCTCTCTCTTTTCTTACTCTTTTGTGATTATTCTTCTATGTGTATCCCTATTCTTCTATGTTCCCTAGTAATGTCTACTTGAGAATGATGCAAATCATTGAGATCTCTTTTGGTCTCTTTCAGGTTGACTCAAAAGACGTCTTATATTCCCTCTCTTCCAAGGTAGTTTCCTTCCTTTGGGGAATGACAATTATTCTATGTACACATACATATGATATGCATGAGTTATCATACAACATACTGACCCCGAGGAAAGTGAAACTACCTCATGATTTATATTTGTGTTTATTATCCTTGGGTTTATTTCTCAATTGGGGGCTAAATCCTTGCGATAATGTGCTCTCTCTCTCTCTCTCTCTCTCTCTCTCTCTCTCTCTCTCTCTCTCTCTCTCTCTCTCTCTCTCTCTCTCTCTCTCTCTCTCTCTCTCTCTCTCTCTCTCTCTCTCTCTCTCTCTCTCTCCCTAGCTGTATCCTACCTTAAGTAAATCGCTCTCAATAAGGCATGTGTGATCGCTTTAACATGGGGGCATACACTCCGTTCATATTTTCCTTCTTGACACTTAAAGTTACTTAGTGAACTTGACCTTACTTTGTAATTTTTTGGTATCTTTTCTTTTCATGACTCATGGTGAGGGGAACCTTACTACTTGTAGTCATGGTTCCTCTCTTTTGATCTTCCCTTTTACTTTGTCAATCAAAGTCGTAGATCCTTAGTCCACTGGGAGCTTGGTGTATCTTGCCTCCTTGACGTAGTGAAAGTCTTTCAATCTTGTTTCCTTGTACTTTATGTTAATCTTAGAGGATCCGGTTAATACTGAGAGAGGGGGGTGAATCAGTATTAACAAAAATTTCACACTTAAAACTTGAACTTACAAAACTTCACCAAATCAATCATAAACTAGTAATAAACTCTTTACCATTAGCGTTAATCATTGATAACCAACTGTTAAATTGGTTTAACAAAACTGCTCATTAAGTGTTCATCAACATGAATAAACTGAAAGTAAATCAAATCAACAAATTAGAAACATTCACCACATGAACACCATGTTTTTTACGTGGAAACCCAAATAGGGAAAAACCATGGTGGGAATTGGTACCCACAAAAATGTGTGCACTCTTTTGGAATGCACCCTGTTAAGAGCCTAGCCTGGTTAGGAGCTTACAAAGATGCCCTATTAGGAGCAGACCCTGTTAGGAGTCACCCGGTTAAGGGATTTAGATGATGAGCCCTATTAGGAGCTTTGACCTGTTAGGATCAACCTCGTAAGTGGATTTAACACCCAAATGTTGAGCTACCTGGTTAATGGATTTACAATGTAAGGCCTATTAGGACCTACCTGGTTAAGGGATTTGACTAATGCAACTGTTAGGGAACAACAATGAATGATCTGGGTATGGCACTTACTGCTTGCTTGATCGGATCCAATTCTACTCCAAATATGCTACACTTTGGCAGATCTCTCACACTTTGGTTCAGCTTCATACTCTTCTCAAAAATCACCGACACAACAAACATCAACTATACTGACCTAAATAACCTTTACAACTTAGTTGGTTACAAAACCCTAAGACTTACAACATAGATCATCATATATCACTTACAACTCATTACAGATCATCATTAATCATCATATGGATTACTACAATCAATTACAAATCAATTAAAATCATTGAATGATCATCACATCTCAATCTGATACTCTTTCAAACCCTTAGCTCATTCCACTAAGCACTTTGCACATTCCCAAGAAATTTGCTCTTAATCGCGCCAAAACATCATTCAAACACTTCATGTGGTTCTAACTACATCATCACCAATATTTTAACTTGATGTAGATCACCACCAAACCAAAAATCATTACCGGTTAAGAGAATTATTTATCGGTCCTTAAACCCTTCTTAAACCCTAGCAAAAATACAACATAAATCATAAACATGACTTTCGGTAACCAAAACATGATGTGGTTCTGATCAGAGATACATTAAAATGATACAAATACACATTCCAAACCACAACACTTCAATCATCACCAATCACCAGATCTAATCAAAATATTTCCTCATTTATCGGTCAAGGTCCTAATTCCTAGTTTCCTGTTTCTTTACCGGTAAGGTCTTTCTGGTAGACCAAAAAACACTAAGATGACAAAATACAACATAGTAAACATTAGTTGCCATCAATGACAACAAAAATAACTAATCAAATTCATCCAATTATGCAATCTTAATCTCTTCGTCACAATGTCATCACAAACAGTCCTTTACCGATTCAGTCATCATTCTTCATCTACATCAGTTATGCCAATCATGCCAACATTCTCCCTCTTTGGCATTGATGGTAACACCAACATATTCAACTAAAATTGTGTTTCTCACTTATGTAACTTCTTTGCTACACTTCACTCTTCTCCATTTGGAACTAAATCTTCATTTCTTCTCCCCCTTTCTGTTACACATCTTCTCCTCCTTATGCTAATATATTTATTCTCCCCCTTTGACAACAATGCCAAAGATGCATATGCATTACCAGTCATCAAATCTCCTGGTGTTGTCTTCAACATCTCTGCAAATATCATCTAAGTTGCTCCCCCTGTGGAGTAGCCATCACTTCATCAATCCATAGTGAAAAGTGTTCAATAAGCATATTGGATTGATGCATCTCCTGCATCCTAGTTTTTCCTGTATAGGGGTCTGACCCTAATTTACCTCTGAGGTACTCAAAGGTAGTCTTCGGTAATGGTTTTGTAAAAATGTCTACTAGCTGCTCTTTGCTTGTCACATACTCCATTCTGACTTGCTTCTCCTATACTCTCTCCCTTGGAAAGTGATATTTCAATTCTATGTGTTTAATTCTTGCATCTAATACAAGATTTTTTGAAGTATTAATTGCACTTGTATTGTCACGATAAATAGTTACCAGTTCAGACATATCAAGTTTAAAACCTTCTAACAAATGTCTCATCCAGATTGTCTGCATGCAATTCACTGATGTTGCAACATACTCTGCCTCTGTTGTTGATCATGAAACATAAGTTTTCTTCTTACTTGTCCAAGCAACCAATCTACCTCCAAGAAGAAAAGCTCCACCAATAGTTCTTTTTTGGTCATCAACATTGCTTGCCCAATCTGCATTAGTAAACACTTCCAAAGAAAAATCATTTTTCTAAGGATACCTTAAGCCATAATCTATTGTGTCTTTCAAGTACTGGAATATCCTTTTCACCACTACCAAGTGAGTCTCCTTGGGATCTTTCTTAAATCTAGCAACCAAACCAATAGCATGTGCAATATCAGGCCTACTGTGAATAACATAATGCAACTTACGAATCATGGACCTATATTCTTTTTCATCAGCAGAGGGTGAATCATCATGTTTAGACAATTTACAACTTTTCACCATTGGAGTACCAACCGGTTTACAATCCTCAATGCCAAATGTTTTCAACACTTCCTTTACATACTTACTCTGATAGATAAATATTCCACCATCCAATTGCTCGACCTGCAACCCAATGAAAAACTTAATCTCACCAATAAGAGACATCTCAAATTATTTCTTCATCTCCTCAGCAAAAGCCATACATAAATCATCATCACCCCCAAAAATTATATACTCTACAAATACTTCAGCTATCAACACTCGGTCTCCATCAGTCTTAAGATATATGTTATTGTCCTCATCGGTACGCTGGAATCATATCTTGTTCAGGTGTGCATGCAATCTTTCATACCATTCTCTCAGTGCCTTCTTCAATCCACATAGTGCCTTATGTAACTTGAAAACCATATCTTTATCCACAGACAAACCAAATCCATCTGGTTGTTCTATGTATACTTCTTCCTCAAGGATGCCATTAAGAAAAGCAGATTAAACATCCATCTGGTAGACCTTAAAGCCTTTAAATTTAGCATAAGCAAGTAACATTTTTACTCCTTCCAATCTTTCCATCGGTGCAAAGGTTCCTCCATAATCTTATCCTTCTTATTGTGCATAGCCTTTGCATACCAACCTTGATTTCTTCCTCACAACCTTGCCTTCTTCATTCAACTTGTTTCTAAAGACCCATTTAGTGCCAATCACATTCTTGTCTTTCGGTCTAGGAACAAGTGTCCATGTCTTGTTCTTTTCTATTTGATACAATTCCTCTTTCATATAATTAATCTAATCATCATCCTTCAATGCCTCTCTTACTATTTTAGGCTCAACAGTAAAAATCAGACGTGAGTTTTCTCTAATTTTCCTTCTTGTTTGTACACCAACATTTTTAACTCCAATAATTTGGTGTTCTGAATGGTTCAGTCTAACATATCTTGGTATTACCGGTTCTGGTGTTGTTCCTTCTGGTTCATGTTCCTCATCGCTTTCTTCATTTATTGGTTGAGCAACTATTTTTGCATTTTCCTGCTCATTGTTCTTTTGTACTTTCGGTTCAATAAACACAAGTTTTTCTTCATCTTTTTCAGGTTCAGATTTGTTGGTCTCATCAAATTTCTCAGAGAGTTCATCTACCTTTACATTTTCACTTTCAATGATCTTTTTTGTTCTCTTGTTATAACATTTGAAAGACTTACTCTTTGTAGAGTAGCCAAGAAAAATACCTTCATCACACTTTGAATCAAACTTTCTAGTGAAATCATTACGTTTAATGAAACATTTACTCCCAAATTTTTTAAAGTAACTTACATTAGGAGTCTTGTAATGTCATAATTCATAAGGTGTTTTGTTGTTACCTCTCTTGACAAGTACCCGGTTCAAAGTGTAAAGAACAATGCTAACTACTTCTCTCCAAAATAGTTTTAGTACTTCACCTTGAATCGACATGGTTCTAGCAACTTCAAAAATTGTTCTATTCATTCTCTCTGCTATCCCATTCCATTGTGGAGTTCTAGGAGCTGACATCTGCCTCTTGATTCCCTATTCATCACAAAACTTCACAAACTCATCAGAAGTAAATTCTCCTCCTCGGTCAGATCTCAAACATTTCAAATTCTTCCTAGTTTCATTCTCAACTAAAGCTTTGAATGATTTGAATTTACTGAATGCCTTAGACTTTTCTCTTAGAAAAGTTACCTACATCATCTTGGAAAAAACATCAGTGAAAATCATGAAATATCTATCACCATAATAGCTCTTAGTCCTCATAGGACCACAAAGACCAGTATGAACCAAATCTAAAATATTTTCTGAAGAGAAAGACTTACTCTTATAAGATACATAATTCATCTCGCCCATCTGATAATCCTTACATAACACATTATCTGGTTTAACAAGTTGGGGAAAACCTCTCACAATACTTGATTTACTAACCTTTCTCGAATTGTCAAAATTCACATGACAAAACCTCTTGTGTCATAACCAGTTGTCTTCAATCTTTGCCACCAAACAACTATTCACATTAGTATTTAGATGAAAAAGATTACCTCTTGTCTTCTTTCCAGTAGCAATCAATTCTCCATTACTTCTAAGAATCATGTACACTCCACTTTTAAATTCTAGAAGATCCCCTTATCATTTAATTGACCAACACTCAAAAGGTTATGTTTTAATCCATCAACCCAAAAGAAATCATTTGCATGACTTTTTCCATTCAATAAAATAGTTCCTTTACCTTTAACCATGTAGGGTGAGTTCTTACCAAACCTTACCACACCGCCATCAAATTCTTCAAGAGTTAAGAACTTGTTTCTATCACCGGTCATGTGGTGTGAGAAACCACTATCTATTATCCATTCGTCACTGCTATCCATGTGAGACACCAATGCCTTTTCATCAGTCAGATCTTCCTTCATAACAACAAACATTATCTCCTCATTATCATCTTCTTCTGATTCTTCATCTGTCACACCTTCATCCATTGCAACATAGCATTGTTTCTGTCCTTTTCCTTTAAATTTCCTGAATTTTTCCTTTCTATCACCATTAGGACAATTTGCAGCAATGTGTCCAATCTTATTGCAAGAAAAACACTTCAAAGGAAGTTTACCTTTGTACTTACCAGTGCCTCTAGGAAATATTTTAGCCAATTGTGCCTCAAGTTCCATCAGATGATCTTCGTTATCATCCTCAGTTATGCTACCACCATGACTAGACTTGCAGTCCTGATTATAAAAAATATCCTTTCCTTTCCTAATAGATGCACCGGTTACAAAAGCTTTAAAAGAAAATTTAGATGGTTTTGAAATACTATTATCAAAGTTGTTTAACTCAAATGCAGTCAAATTTCCAATAAGAGAATCAATAGTGACTTTATCTTTAGAAATAGATCTCAGTTCTTGAATTGCAGAAAATCTAATAGCATATTGTGGTAGGAGAGTTCTAAGCATTTTACTAACAACCATATCATCATCAATCTTACCTCCAACAATCTTAATACCACCTACAACTTCTTTAATACTCTAACCATATTGTGCAATGTTCTCACCATCAACCATTTTCATGTCATCAAATTTGCCTCTTAAACTTTCTTCTTTTGCTCTTTGTACATGTTCATCTCCTCCATAAATCAAGTCTAATTTCTCCCATACCTCAAATGTAGTTTCTAATCCATGAACATCTATATACTTAGAATATGATAAAGTACTTACAATTCCTTCCAAGGCTTGAATGTTTTCTTGTTGTTCTTTAAACTCATCCGGTATTAAGGGGCTAGTAGTAGGAGCATCATACTTGTTTACCACACAATTCCAATACTGAGCACCCAATACTTTGATGTATATCTTCATCTGGTCTTTCCATATTCGGTAGTTGTCCTTGGTAAACTTGGGACCCTCCTTCTTCACCATCTTTCTTCGAGATCTTTCCCTCAAGCTATTAAGGTTTCTGCACACAGAGGATCAATGCTCTAATACCAATTGTTAATCTTAGAGGATCCAGTTAATATTGAGAGGGGGGGGGGGTGAATCAGTATTAACAACAATTTCAAACTTAGCATTCAATTTGAGATTGGATCTAGCAAATTCTCCCCCCTCTTTTAAATGTAATATGCATGAAAAGCTTAAGGATAATCTTTTGTGAAACCTTCACTCCTTCTCTTGAGGAGAGAAAATCTTTCCTCTTGATTTCATCACCCTCTTTCACCACCATTATAGTATGTTAAGAGGATAAATAATGTAACTTGTAATAATGGTTTTTTAATGGAAATTAAATCATGGATATTTATTTGGTCTCATGTTATGTTGGATATATGCTAGGATATCATGTGATCAGTTCTTGATGATAGAAATGTATAAGTAATTTGGGAGTAGGAACATTTGATATTGGTGATCTAAAATGAACTTAGAGGAAATGGATATGATCATGATATAGAATAGTGAAAGATCATGTGTGCATTATAAGAATGATTCATGCTAGGAAATAGTATGCATTAGATTAAGGTGGTAATTGTGATATTGTTCTTATGATGTTATGTTGTGCTATTTTTATGGTTAGTTTAAGTGATGATGTTGAGATGCCATAGAGGATTCTTTGAGATGTTGTGTTTATTTCCGCTTGCATTGTGTCCTTATGTGAAATTGATCTTGATGGTTAGATGTTATATGGTTACTGAATGATTAATGCATTAGAATAAAATGATAGTAATGGTTGTATTACTTAATGTTTAAAAAAATAAATCTCTATTGCATGATAGCTAGTGTATTTTCTCTAGGGTATTTTGGCGGGCATTATATATCTTGGGTGATGAGGACTACAATTTCATACAAAGAAACTTGGATAAACTTGAAATCAAGTTAGATATCACAAAGACTTATAGGACCAAGATGATGAAGTGTCACTATCCTATGTTGAATGAGCATCAAGCATATGAAGATTATATAACAATCAACGTAGGTGATCACCTCATCAAGTTAGATCTAGATCATTTGGACTCCAAGGAAGTTATACTCTCGTACTGTGATAAGAAGGTGGGGGAAAAGTTTGAACCAAGCAATAAGTTTGATGACCAAGTCCTAAGTGATTTTCTTGAGTTAATCATTGTAACAAATAATGTCACTAAGGTCATAGGGGCTCTAGAAGACACCATTAGTAGGCTAAAAGAGGCCACTAGAGTTGCAAAATTAAAAATAGAGTGGATAGATGGTCTGGATGAGAGACCTCTAAGACAATGCTTGGACAACTTTAATGAATACAAGGAAAGACTCAAGAAACCTACCCCTTCATGAAGTATAAACTCTTGTTTTTCTAACCCTTATATTCAACTCCTACGCATTCCGAGTAAAATGGATAACAAGAGATAAGTCACAATCAACTCCTAGTGATGTTGTGGAAGGTTTATCTTCACTTCATGTAGGTGTACCTAACAGCGAGTAAACTATAGTACAAATTGGCAAGTTCCTCTTTTTGTTGCAACAATTTTGTCTCGTATCCTTCACGTGCATGGAATTCAAGTGTAGTTTACACAAGATGAAGAGGCAAGTGTGAGATGACAACTCTAGTTCTAGTACATGTCTTCATATTGATGAGCTTCACTTGTTGTTTTGGGCTACTAGACATGTAATGTTTTGAAGCCAACAACCAGTGTATTAGTTGAGCTCCTAGAAGATACAAATTTTGGGTGAGCTAGTTTCTAAGTTTGATGAGGTCTCCTCCTATAAATTGAATTTCTCGATTCATTGTAAAGGTCCACAAATTGATGAATTGGGATCCCTTGTTAAGACAATTTTACACTCTATTTTCCGAGTTATTTTAGTTTTCTTAGAAGAACACTTTTGCAAAGATTGTAGATTTGATTACTAATGCTTTCCTTGTATATATCTAAAGATAATATCATTTTTGTTGAAGGAATGCAATCTCGCCGAGTGTCCCTTATGAATATCTAGTATTTTTCTTTATTAAACATCTTCCTTTATTTGAAAATGATCTAAATGTTTCCAAGTGCTTTCATTTTAAGAATCAATCTATGCATGCAAATGATGTTTGAGAATTAAATTATTGTGTGAAAAGTAAATTACTTATATCAGGGTTGAATCATCTTTATTTACATGATTAAATAGAAGGTTTTGCATGTTAAATAAATTTGAATGCTTAATGCTTTCTCGAGCATTGTTGATCATGTTTGATTAAATAATTTTAGTTGTTCACCTTTCTAGTTTCCTACCCTATATTTTTCAGTTTATTTTTAAAAGTTTATTTAAGGAATTGTTTGGTAAATATGTCTCAAATAAACATGCCCCTTTGTTAAGGTCAATCATTTCAACACTTAGCCTTCTCAACGTAGTTGTGACCAATTGAGGAGATCTTGGGGGGTTGAGATTCCTCATCCTTGCCTCTTTCAAGACAAGTACACAAAGGCATGTGTTAATTGTGCTAAAAGGACCATCAAGACTTACCGGTAGACCTACTATTCAACAACAAATATTAGTATCCAGGGCAATGGTTTATGCAGCAATTGGCAAATTTATTCATGCACTGCACAATGAAATCTTAGACATTGTTGCACAACATTGGTAGGAACTCACAAACGATTAGCAACAAAGAGAACCCCATTCTTTATATAATTACCATGCAACCATTTAGAGAGCCAGAAAGTATAGAGAATTGGCCAAGGAATAGAATTTGAAATGGATGCCACTTCTTCTAACCTCCACTAATTTTGTGGCCTATACCACATTGGATGAGGATTGAGCAGTAGAATGAAGAAACAGAGGAACCAAGGTGGCATCAAATTGCATGGTCCAATAGGTTCTACTAGAATCCCTCAACGCAGAACTTGGGAATTATTGTTGATTCATATTTAAGAGAAATTACTTTTATGCACAATAGGTTAATGGGGTCTGCTTTGGGATAAGTAGTAGGTAAAGTTGGAGGGATAATAGGTCCTTATTTTGTCGACTTTTTATAAATTGCATTACAAACTTTAGCTAAGTTTCATGACATAGACATTGCAAACTTTAGTCATAGTGTGACTTATTATTCTCTTAAGCCTTTACTCGAGCACTCTTAATAAGTTTGATTAATGGATCTAATATAATACATACATATGATTGTAATTGTGAATGTTATGGATGGAAATGGTTGATTGTTATGATTTGCAATGTTGTATGTACTAACCTATTGTGCAACACTTCACTCAAACTAGAAGCAATTGTTCCTATAGCCAAACATTGTGTTAGTTCCTGCAGTCATAGGCAAAGCCAATGTTGATTTAGTCAACTGCAATTCTAGGTGGACCAAGCTATCTAGGGATGACACTGGCACATGGAAATTTTCTATAATAATATTAACCACTTGAAGGAGCATCATTTAGTAATCTATTGAACTGATTCAAGTGGACATTTATGTCTTAATGATTGTTAGGAATTTCAGTCCCAATAGGACTCTTTCTCAATTTATGGTTTCTTTATCCATTCAATGACTCTCTCCCTAGATTCAGGGTTCGAGCAGTAGTTAGTTAGAAGTATCAGTCGTAGGTTTTATTATATAAATGAGTTCGAATGTAACTTGAAAAGGTTAAGGACTTTGTGATTATTGCAACAACTCTATTTTGCAAGAAAGTATATAAACATAGATGAATAAATACAATACATATCTAAAATAGTTGTGTAATCCTTTAACTTCATAACGAGTACTTACCCAAGGGGGCCCACTTGAGGTAAAGTTGTTTTTAATTTATCTTACCTTAGTTAGTTTTGTTTTAGGTGTTTAATATTAAAGTAGTTCTCTTTAATTTTAGTAGGATAACAATTTTGTTATTTATAGTTTCCTATAGCAACTATAGCCAAACTAAAATAGATATTGCAAGTATCAATTAATGATTCTTTTTCTTAAGTAGCAGTTAAGGGTCATTTTGTTCTAATTGTTTTAAACTAAATTATCATAGTATTATGTTTTTTTACATTACGTTCTTTCTTTGATATCTCTATTTCAGTGATAGTCATTTTCAGTAGTTGTTTTCCAGTACTTTCTTTCACCACGGGTTTTGTAGTTAATATAGGATAGCAACCCAATATAGGTTCATAATGCACATATAGTACTATAACATTTCAATTTATACAACCCCTGGTTGACAAGTAAGTGTAGCCTTTAAAACAAAAAGTATTGTTCAACGTGGATAGATATCCCTCAGTTGTGAAGGCCAATAATCGATCCCAAATCTCAATAGGAATTATAAGGCTTTACAACATTGTCTCCAAATTTTATTGTACCTCCATTAATTTCCTTTAAAAAGATAAATTTTCTCTTTTCCCCTATCATATGGCTTGAACATCCACTATCAATATACCTTTGATTTCCTTCATTTTAGGCCCAAAAGACTATTTGCACAAGCATAGACTTTTTATCCTACCTTTTTTGGCCTTGCTTTCTTTTCTAAAATTTTGTAGATTCTTCTTTTTGCTCGCCAAGGTTATCCTCCTTATTTTTTTAGGAGGTTTCACAAAACCACCTCTATAAAAATATGTTGTATGACCATAGTTGTTGTGCTTATGATTCTAGTATCATAATTTGTACTCGCTTATAAATTCGTTCTCACCTAGACCTTAGTTTGGCATTCCAACTTTTGATGCTTGATAAATGTGTTGATTTTACTCACACCTCCTATCAGACTTACATTTTCATCATTTCCACTTTCTCCCCCTCATGCTAAGTCCTTGTTTTTTAGGACTAGGGTGTTGGTTGTCTCTGTCCTGCTAATTAGGACCCATTTGTGGGCCCTACAACAATCATCTCAAATGAGTGTTAAATTGGATCTCGTATTGGCCTACTTTGAAAATTTAATTTGTTTTCGGGCAGTCAAGTATAAAAGGAGGCCTACCCCTCTCATTTGAAATTTAATAACTACTTCTTTTATGATCACAATTACACTTTAGCGAAATTCAATTCAAGTGAGCAAGCAATCAATCATTCATCAAGCATTGGAGAAGAAGTGAAGTCAAGTTCAAGAATTGAATATGGAATCCATGTTCAATGTTTTATGAAGACATTCTACATGAAACACTAAAACATTTGTGTGAAGGTCAAACAAAACCTCATCAGGGTATACATTGTTGTTCCAAGCATTTGATTTCAGATCTTGTCTTTCCCTCAAAAGGAAAGTATTTTATTAGAGTCTTCCATTACATTTATCATTTTAATTTCATGTTTAATTCCAAAACTGGGGTTTTACGTAAGGAAAACCTCTATTCCCAACCTATTTCCTATCTTTTTTCTATGTAGGGAATAGGTGCAGGAGCTATACTCAAGAATTATAGTAAAGTCGATAATGACGAACAAGTTCAGCTTTCGACGATGAAAAATTTAGAGGACCAACGTGGATTTATGCTACCTAGTCCCACAAAATTAGGTCAAACTTCTGGGAACGGGTTCTAAACATCTTATTTTTCCCAGGTCTAAGTTTGTGGCTTCATGGGATATCTGTAGAAGTTTGTTTGAGATTATTTACTTCAATTATTCATTATTTTACCCTAATTTATAATTATCAATCTATTTCAACCTAGGAAAGAGGAAATTCCTAGTCCAGGTGAATCTAATCAGAATTTAAGCCCTTTCCTTAGGTGGATTGAGGCTAGATCTATAAGGATCACTCCTCTTTCCAATTGTTATGGCTAATTTGGGATTGCTAGTGGTTTTACTATCTTAATTGACCCCAATTCCAAATTACACCATTACATTTTGGTGCACGTGACGTCTTTCATGCTTAATTATGATTTATTATCTCAAATATAGTTTTGTATGCATTTCAAAATTAAAATTTTCACTCAGTTTTTATTTTCAATTGAATTACATAAATTTAGAGGTTAAATTCACAAAAACCCTAATTTATTACTCTAAAATTAACTTGTGGGTTGCATAATTTTTAGGTGTATTTTCAGATCTGATTATTATGACATGTTATATTATGATTTAAAATCATTTATTGTTTAAGTTCATAATTTATATTTTTTTAATTTCTTGGTTAATCACTCATTTTTATAAGAAATCGAAATTCTTAATCATAGTTTTCAATTTTGGCATTCAAATTTCCCTCCTTTGTGCATGAGTTATATTACCATAAGTCCTACATACAATATTCCAATGAGAAGAAGCTTAATATTTAAGGTTTCCCAAGGTTTAAATTGTTGGCAACAATAATGAAGGAAAACTCAGAGTGGGGGTGAATCAGTTTTCAATGGATCAGACAGTTTAAGCAAATTCTCAGATTTCAATCAACTGCAACAAGAATAAAGATAAAGATAATAACAAGACACATAACACTAGGATTTTTTATGTGGAAAACCCGTTTAAGGGAAAAAACATGATGGGAACCTACCCAAAATAAGATGATACTCTATAGTAGTATGCACAAATATTACAATGGGGAATGCACATGCATTTAGGCACACTGCCTAGAGCTCACTACTCAAGATACAATGACCCAGAAGGATCCAACCCTCAAGGAAGGTTCACTACCTTACAATAATATTCAGACTACAATCTGGATTACATGAACTGCAAAGATAGCATATGCTAATGCCTGATGATAGTTCTGATTAAGCTCATTTGTTTGCCCTACAACAATCTCTGCTTAGTACACCACACCGAAAGATGAATTTGTTTTCTCACACATACACCACTCTCTGATAATGCAGACACACCATCGACCCCCAAAATACATGAATATAACACCTATTTATACAATTCATCAACCTTGACTACAAGGTCGGCCAAACCCTTAACCCTTAATTACAAAATTACATCACATGATACATAAATCAACCATTAGACCAATAAAATGCCATAGATGACATAGAATTGACCTAACTAAAATCTCCAAACACGCATCACCACCAGAAATATCGCCAAGATCAACCGCAACATGCTACACCACCAAAAATACCGCATAACACGAAGAACATCACCAAATCAACAAAATCACCAATACCACACACAAGGATCAATGCGGACCACCAAAATAAATATGACTAGGAAAAAAAACAAGCTTGTTAAAACCATTTGCAATAGCTGCACCAACACCACTACACTCAAGAACACTCATCAATAGCAATTCGGACTAGAAAGATAACTTGTGGAGCACCAAATCACAAACCATCTAAAATGTGGATACACATGAACATCCAAAATACTCTCCCAAATCTGCAACCAAAGATATGATCATATCGAAGCACAACGGATCAAATACCAGACTCTGCCAACTACATAGCACATAAGAACAATCTTCATACCAGAATCCACAACTCAACCAAATCACCACATAGCATCATGGAATCAATAAAGAATGAAGTAGAGATACTAGAGATACTTCATTACTGAGCCACAAATCCTCATCACAAAAAAAAATTAATTATCTGCAATCACAGGAACACCAAACACAAGAATATGTTAAAATCAATGACAGCAACATATCCTAGCATCAGCAATATCCAACATAAACACTGAGGATATGGAGCCCTAGTTGTATAACTTGTTCCATGATAATGTTAGTGTTTCCTCTAATCCAACAAATGACATCATTGATTCACTAACTAGGGTTACCATTGACCAATTGGAGAGGATTGACAATGAATTTGAAAATCTTCAACAATGGATGAGTCAACAATACCCAAAAAGTGAGGCAATCCCCTTGCTTGAAGGATTAAAAATAATGGTGCAAAGTGATTAAATTGGTGTTGATATGTTGTGTGGCCTTTCTCATACCATTGACACTAATATCATGTCAATAAAAAACTGTGCCAAAGTCCTTGGTTACTCTCAACCCACTAGTCAAGTCAATCTTTCTATTTTTATGTCTACATCCTTGCCTAGTGTGCCTATATTTACATCTTCTATCATGGCTACTTCCACACAAAATGTTAATCTCACACATGTTAATCATGGGGTTCATCCTTTTAATCAATATTCTTACAGACCTCCTTCTATGAGTCTTCCATTTGTTTCACAACCATCTCCATACCAACATACCACAATGTTCTACCTCTATATTCTCAACCTCCTCCTACATAGAACAATGTTACTCCTTCATCCCAATCCAACATGTCTAATTTAGCAACCATCAATAACCTAGCCCAAAATATTACATCCCTACAACATCAATTGGCTTCCATTACTCAATCCAAGTTCAATGTTCCCAGATTTGATGTAGCAAGCCCACTATCCAATGACATTATCCATGTGATTCCACCTAAAAATATGGAAGTCCCTCAAATGGAATTGTATAATGGAAAAGGTGATCCCTTGACTCATGTGAAGATATTTCAAACTTTGTGTTTTCTCATGACTAAAGGCTTATGACTAAATTGTTTACTAAAACCTGATGAGTTAAATCTTTGCAATGGTATTTTTATTTGTCTCCTTATATTTCAACAATTGGCTAATGCTTTCATTTAACAATTTCAAATTTTTTTTTTTCCTAAAATTACTTTGACTTATCTGATTCATTGTAAGCAAGGTGTTAACAAAAAAGTGACTAATTTTATTGGTAGATAGAAACACTTGCATTCTCAAATTGCTTATCAAGTGCCTGATCATGATATTCAAAGAATTTTTGTTGCGAATTTATAAAAAGAGATTACAAATAAGGTTCTATTTTTTGAGTTTACTTCCTTTACACAATTGTGTGCAACACTTCATAATCATCAGCTTCAAGTGAGTCAATTTTAATCATCTTCTTCAAAGGCTTTGGTTGATAAGAATAAGGGTGCTCATCAATTGTTTGTGAAGTTTAAACCCAACAAAGGTTACATAAAGATAAATAACAACATCAACACACAAGTGGAAGCCATGACATCAAAGTGTGGCCCCTTTATCCAAATACTTTAGAAAAGAATTAACCCCTCTTTCTGAGTCTTTGCATAGTATAATGTTGGGGGTGATAAATTCTAATGTGTTGAAACTTCCTCCCATAAAGCCAATTGACACTTCTAAACCATTGCCACCCTACCATGATCCCAAAGCCTTTTGTCAATATCACTATTATCCTAGCCATAATACCAAGAAATGTTATACATTGAGGAATAAGATTCAAGACTTCATTGATAATAATACTATATTTTTAGTTGGTTTTAATGACAAAGGAAACAAGTTCATAGCTCCTCCTAATGAAAATCTCCAAATCTTCACCAATCCTTTGCCTTCTCACTCCACCAATATTGTTGAGTCCGAGTCTCTTGCCTTTTCTCCCAATTACATTGGTGTATAATCTAACAATGTTGTGAATCTTGTTGATAAACCTACACCCCCAAAAAACCTATGCATTACTTTTAATCCTAGTGAGACTATTGTTGCACCTAATGGCCCATTATATATCACTATGAAGATCAAAGAAAAACTTTCATGAGGGGTGCTCATTGATTCAGTGTGTATGGTGAATATGATTACTAAAGAATATCTTTATATCTTACAATTGCATCAAGTAACATCTGATAAATCTGATATTATGGTTAAGGTGTATGATGGTTTCTCTTTCCCTACTATTTATTCTATTACTCTTCCTATTAAGGTTGGTACTAAGTGCTTAGATGTCACTTTTTCTATTATTCCTACATCAAATCAATTTCGTGTGAAGTTGGGACATCCATGGCTCTCTTCCATGAAAGCTATCATGTCTATGATTCATAAATGTTTGAAATTTCATCATAATGGCACTATCATAACAATTAATCATAGACTTTACCAATCCACATAGAAGTGTGGTAATTTCACCCTTGATTAATTTTGGCCTAAACAACCTAAACCTCTTAAGATTCAAAGTGAAATCCTTTTCTTATCTTACCAAAAGTGGAAAAATGAGATGGCCATGTCCTTGAGTAAACCTAGAGACCCTATACCTATGGATATTCCTCCTCCTCATAATGGACCGATATTCTTCATATTCCTTATATTGCTCCTATATATGCCTTAGTTCCACCTCCTACATCTTACAAAGGAAAGTTCTTGGCATCTTCTATATCTCAACTTAGTGGGGTTTCTTCTGTTCCTCCCATTTTAAGATAAGAAAAGAAGCCTATGACCATTGATCCTCAACCTTAGCAACCCTTGGCTAAAACTAAAAGGAACTATTGTATGAGAGAACACCTACAAATATTTCATGCCAAGGCACATGATATTTCTTACCAAACCATTTCCTCCCCAAAGACACCACATTTTGACTTGATCTCATTTGTCCAGCCTTCGCCTAACCATAGGGAGGAAGTTCAACTAAAATCACCAAGATTAAAAATGCTTAATAAAAATGATGGTTCAAGTTCTTTTCATGTTAGAGATCCTATTTTTATTAATCTAATATGATGATATGGATGATGATGTTGTTCATGTTAACAATGTTAGTTATAATGATTATGATGATATGTATGAGCTTGTTGATGTTAATAATGATTTATCTTCACATTTTTCAAAAACATTAACCCTAGATCCTAGTGACAAACAAAGTGACTCATAACTAGAGCATGGTTCTTGTTTGGAACTTGCAGTACCTTCATTTACAGTGCTCGAAGTGGCTCCTCTTTCATAGATTAGGAGGTAGACTATTTTCTTGATTAGCTTATTCGTGCCATAGATTCTCTTTTGTGTGTTTTCTTGTTCGTAATGTGCTTCCCCCATGATGTGTTGCTTGATATGTTTTTGTGTTAGGTTCTTTCTGGATGACCCTTGCTACTTTGTTGGTGTAAGGTAATAAAGAGGTTGAATTTGTTGTGACATTCTTCTATTTGTATCTCCTTTCTACTATATGTTGTGTCATGT